>NW_007247737.1:14170-69890 GCF_000164805.1 Carlito syrichta | reverse complement strand
GAGGAAAACCTCATGCAATCAGTTGAAGACTTAACTCAAACAAAAAGGCTAAGAAGAAATGTGTCCTATCTGATTGCATGTATTGGGACCTGGTTTGTTTGTTTTCTTCTCCTGGCCTTAGCACTTAAACTGAAGTCAGCTTCTCTTAGGTCTTAAGCCTGCTGGCACTAGGATTGAAATTTATATAATCAGTTCTGCTGAGCCTCCAGATTATCCACTGCAACTCTTATACTTCTCAGCCTTTACCAATCACCTGAGTCAATTCCTTATAATAAATCTCTCCCCACCACTATGAAGTATTCCCCCTCTCTATGTATACATGCATTCCATTGGCTCCATTCCTCTGGATAAGCCTGACTAGTAGAGTCAACTATTGTTACAAATTCAAGTTTTAGATATTATAGTCTTAAAGTGATTATGGATGTATAATAAAGAATACACACACAAACATGAGGGAACTCCAAAAATAATGAAAAATGCATATAATGAAAAAACTATGCGTGAATTTCAAAACTTTTTACACCAAGATAAACCTGTATTAACTTATTATAACGTGTCTGAATATGACCAAGCTTGAGGCACTAAGAAGGATAAGACATCATTTTGAAAAGAGCCCCTATCAGAGCTACATAAATTCTGCTATAAGTGAAGCAAGAACAAACATCAAATTTATGGTGAAGGTTGGGTGGAAGAAGAAAAGAAGAGTGAAATCAGTGATGCTTTACAAAAGCTTATGGGAACAATGACTCAAAAAATCAGCTGTTTAAAAATGAATAACTTTATTATTATTTTATTTCAATAACTTTAGGGGTTAACAAATGATTCTTGGTTACATGGATGCATAGTATAGTCACAAAGAAGTCTGGGCATTAAGTGTACCCTCCACCCCCACTTGTGTGCACTGATTTATCACCCCTGCTCTCTTTCCATCCTCTCCATCTGAGTCTTCTATGTCCATTATGCCATTCTATGTGCTTTTGCAGATCCTTAGTTTAGCTCCCACTTATAAGTGAGAATATGCAGTGTTTGGTTTTCCATTACTACATTACTTAATTTGGGATGATGGTTTCCATTCCTATCTCAGTTGCTGCAAAAGACATTATTTCATTCTTTATGTTGACAATGTTCCTGCTTATTCTTCTTGTCAAACAAGGGCAATATTGGGAGAGTTTCAATACAGACCCACCTTACAGTACTGATTTGGTTCTTTATGATTCTTTTTCTAATCTTTAAAAAAAAGTTTTTAAAGGATACACATTTTTTTCTTCAACTAATAATATAAAAAGACTGGATTGACATGGTTAAATTCCCAGGACCCTCAGTTCTTAAGGAATGGACTAAGTGGCCATGTATGTATATTATATACAAGGGGAATCTAAGAAAACCAGAATTATTTAACAAAAAAAGTAGTGTACTTATTCTTACATGTTTAAACTTCACTCACTTTCAAAGTACTCTTTGTTTGATGCAATACACTGATTAAGACACTTTTACCACTGCTCAAAACAGTTTTTGAACTTGTTGATTTTGATCTTTCAGTGCTTCTGCTCGTTTTTGTTTGTGTTTATTTCACCTTTTCCACATAGGCAAAATGCTTTTCTTTGAGGACATTTTTCATTCAGGAAAATAACAACAAAAAAAGTCACCAGAGACAAGGCAAAATTGGGGAATAGGGAGGGTAGGGCCTGAGGATCATTTTGGGAGTGGTGAGGTCAAAAACTGTTGAACTCAGCCTGGTGATGGCAGGTTGTTCATGTAAATCACCCATCATGAAATGGGCAAATGCATGGAAAGAATCTCCAAAAAACTATTTGCTGAAGCCGAATGCAGCCTCTGACAACAATGCTAGCTGGTATATTGATGTCGATGGGCTCCTAGAACAATTCCCTAGTGGAGGAAGCCTGTATTACAAGAGGCTTGCCCTCCAAAAAATAATTCAGGATTTTCTTGTGTCACCCTTTCATATATGTATGAGGAGGTTTATTATGGGAATTGACTCACATGATTATGGAGGCTAAGGAATCCCACATTATTCCATCTGTAAGCTGGAGAACCAGGAAATCCAGTAGTGTAATTTAGTATCAATCTGAAAGTCTGAGATTAAATGGGGTGGTGACAGATGAAACTGCTTTTGTAAGTCCTGAATTCTGAAGGTCCAAAATACAGAATCTCCAATATCTGATGGCAAGATAAGATGGATGTACCAACTCAAGAAGAGACAATCTTCTTTTCCTCTGCCCTTTTGTTCTATTCAGGCCCTCAAGGGATTTAATGATGCCTATACTGGTGAGGGTGGATTTTCTTTACATACTCTACTGAATTTTATGCTAATCGTTTTCTGAAACTCTCTCAGAGACACATCCAAAAATGATGTTTTACCAACTATCTGATCATCCTTTAGCCCAGTCAAGTTGACACATAAAATTTAACTATCACAGCCAATAGTACAGTTATAACTTAGAGCTCAGTCAAATATGTCTACCTCCAAAGTTCATGCTTTTAACTACTATATATTCATTAGCCCTCATGTACCTCATTGCATCCACCTTCCCACAGTGCGGGGGTTTGAGCCTGCAAGGGCCAGAGAGCTACCAAAAAGAATGGAATGACTTGAGTATGATACAAAGAAGAGCTCAACCACAGTGACAAATGGTGATGCATATTCTGCTTTATCATGGAAACAACATAGGGAGTGGTGAGGACTATTATAAACCATACCACTTCTTTCCAGTTTGAAGGGGCCTGTAGGTAGATAGCTCCAGACAAAACTAACTGTGAGAAGAGGTGTCTGATGTTGCTGGCTCTATCAACTTCCCAATAGGGGCTAGGAATCTGAATTTTATGGAAACATATATAGTTTTTAAATATCAGAAAATAATGCAATTTATGTTCATATAAAACAAAACATGTCTGTAGGGTCAATGGAGTCAGAGACTAAGCCAGCATGAATGAAAGCACATATGATACACACAAACACACACACACAATTGTATCTATCCATTTATCCATATAACTAATCATTCTCTGAAGGATACTATAATAATAGCTATTCTGTACAGAAACTATATTATGTATAATGCATAATTTTTAATTGATTCATAGGCAATGCTTTGATGTACATACAGATTTTCAGCTCTTTCAATTTTTATGGAGAATGCAAGACTAGTTTTTGAAAATCTATTAGGTTATCCATTAGGAAAGCATGTTAGGTAAGAATGATAGATGTAGTCATATTCATTTTTTATTTCACTTAAATGCTTTCCAAAGTATTGTATGGGGTACTGTGGACACATACAATGCAATACCTCCAGGGAATTATAATGGAATACATGCCAAAGTAATAATGTACACAGTAGGTTAAAAAAAAGGAGAGATGGCCGGGCTTGGTGGCTCAGCCTGTAATCCCGCGCCTTTGGGAGGCTGAGGTGAGTGGATTGCCTGAGCCTGCGGGTTCGAGACCCACCTGGGCAACTTGGCGAGACCTCATCTCTACAGTAAATCAAAATGAGCCGGGTGTGGTAGCGCACGCCTGTAGTTATAGCAACTCGGAAGGCTGAGGCGGAAGGATCGCCGGAGCCCAGCAGGTCGAGGCTGCGGTTGGCTGGGAGCAGCCACTGCACTCCAGTCTGGGTGACAGAGTGAGATTCCAACTCAAAAAAAAAAAAAAAAAAAAGGAGAGATGAGTGTGTCAGGAAGAGGACGAGGAACAATAAGAATGAACATCACAGAATCTGTTTTTGGAGTGAAAATCCACCAAATTAATCACAGGAAACTTAACTTTCCAAAGATGATGAGATTAAAGCTCAAAAGGGAGAAAGATAGACAAAGTTATTTGATACTTCTGAATGATCAAGTTATTGGCAACCACGGACTCTGTCTACATGAATGGTGACTGCATTTGATTATAGTTAGGTGCTAAAAAAAAGAGATGATGAGATATATTCTTGAACTTGGTGGCTTTCTAGAAACTATATCACCACAATATTCTTTCTAAATAAAGAAGCTCAATACGTAGCAAAGAACGGAAAGGAAGAGACCAGATAAATATTAAAATGCCCTGGGAAGCAATTGCAATTATAACACAGATATGAATATTTGTATGAAATCCTATATGAAATGCATATTTCATACAGAAGTGCCTCTACAAGAAACTTGCCAATGAGGAATGACTCAGGGGGATGGGAATATTTGTCGTGAAAAATAAATATCTTCAGAAACAAAGGCTATTGAGTAAAATGAATCAACATTCCAAGCAGCACTCAGTCTTGAAGATTCATATCCTGATCCCAAGCGTACTGGTCATATTTCTAAAAAGTGGTTCTGATAATGCATGTGATCTGGCATTACCAGGAATACTTGTTTAATATGCAAATTCCAAGGCCCACTTGTCAGAGTTTCTAATTGGGGCCCAATAAATTTAATTTTTACAAGTAATTGTGGGAATTTTTATATATTCTAAAATTAGAGTGTCATTACTGAGAGAAATAAACTCTTCCTCTACTACTACCACAGAAAGCAGTCATAAGCAACAGTTATTTCAGAAAGTACACTGAAAGATCCTGCATTAAATTTTAAAGCAATCATTATGATTAACCTAATTTCTGTGTTAATGTCTTATAGTAGAGATAACAAAAACAAAAATGGCAGAGACATTAGAAACATTCTACTATTTAGAGATAAAACTCCAAACTTTCAATAACTTCTTAGAAATTTTTCTGCCTTTTAGCCATTGCGGATATGAGAACTATGTTCAACTGTCATATCTGTAGACACCAGAAAGCTAGCAGATGTTCATGGCAGGCTGTTCAGAAACTGTAGCCCACCCATTCCTTCAACATACATACCATTTCTCCCTTACTGAGAATTAGAATTTGTTTAGGAATCATCAACCTCTTCTTGAGTAGAATTTATGTCTCTTATTAACATCAAGAGTGAATCTTTGTTAGTCCATTCTAATCAAGGTAATTAAATTCCCCTTATCAGTTATTAGTTGAGGAAAAGGAATGTAATATAATTATGACAGATGAAACACAAACAATGTGTGGGGGAGCTTCTGAGAATGGTCTCCTATGCATTCTGTTTTCTAGAAACTGTTGTGTGAGATATGATGCTTGGATCTGTGGTAACCATTTTGCAAACCTAAGACACAGGACTGGAGACAAAAACTGATATACTACACTATAACGATTAGAAAAAGAGCAATGAGGAGAGGAGAAGGGGAGAGAGCTGGCCATGTGGGGAATAGGGAGTAGAGAAAGGAGGAAGGGGAGGGGGAGATAGAGGAAGATGAAGAGAGATTAGAAAACAACTAGATCCTTGCTGGTATCTATGAGCCCCTAATTAAGTCTTGAAGTACCCTACCACATGACTGTGTAGGCCCTTTGAAGAATAGAAGAGTTAAAACAGCTAGACTCTTAGTAGTTTCTTCCCTTTATTGAGATGATGTTTCTAGATTCAGAAAGAAGGTCAGGGCCATGGTCTGTTCTTCTTGTACATATGCTGATAACTAAGCCTATTTATAAATAATTGATACTTGCTAGAAGAGTCCCAATATCTAGAAGGGGCTTTTAGCTGCATGTCCACAGCTAAGGATTATTTATAGCAATATTCATGTAATTTATGGAATTCTGAAGCACATTTCCCTTAAATATATTACCTAAGCCAGGGTCTAAATTGGAACTATTTTATAACTTCCTTGCTTCTAAAGTGATCTACAAACCTTATTTAAAAACTCCTCTATTACTGAGCATATTCAATGCAAGAAGAAAAGTCGTGAGGAGTCACACTGGATGCCCCAGACTTCCACATGATTTGTCTGATCCTCCTTTTTGTTTGCATCCTTGAAATTATTAGTAATGGTGACACGGAGTAAAAATCAGATTATTCTGATTTGATAACTCTATTATTTATGTTGGCATATACTATTAGGTAAGATAATAATTATCTTTATTCCAGTCTGTTTTGAATTTGGGTATCCTGCATATCGATTGAGATGCTTCCAGCAGAAAGTAATAAAATTATCCAGGCCAGTGAAAGAAGTCAAACTAAACAATGAAAATAAATGAGACACACAAGCTAAACAATGAAAATAAGAAGAAGCAGAGAGAAATCTAAGGAGAACTTTTCTAGCTAAGAATTCCATAAATAACTAGTAGAAAGAGATTGCTAATTAGCACAGTATAGCCATACCTGTATTTTTCAGATTTACTGTTAAGTAGATACTCTTTGGGTTTTCTTTCAGTCAGCAAACACATGATCTATTTTTCTCCAACTCACACAGATGGGTCCCTATTGCCTTGGCTAGAAATGATTGAACCATATTTGGATACCTGACAAAAGATTAGCCAATCAGATACTCTTTTCTGAGAATTATTGAATAAGGCTAATTGTGCGAGCAATTGTTATGCATTGCCAGACATATAACATGAAAACTTGGGAGCTGCAGATAGGCTATTATTTTCCTGCTATGGGACTTAACAGAGAAAATTGATATGCTGGGGTGGGGAAAAAGCAGGCATGCTGTGAGAAGAAGAAATGAATGATAGACAACAAAAGCAGCTTTGAGTAGGTTTTTATGTCATACATCCCTACAATTCTAATACAGATGTATATATATAGACAAATCTGAGGCAAAATTTTCTAGCTAGGCATTCCATAAATAGCTAGTAGCACGCACATAAACAGACACACACACACACACACACACACACACACACACACGACATATGAAAAGCATGAAGATACAAAATAGGACGTGGTTAATTTATCTAGTTCAGTATGGTCTTTTCTTCTCAACCAGTCATTTCGTTTTGTGTGTGTATGTGTGTGTGTTTTTAATGAAACACTGATTTTTCAAAAGTCATTTCAAGCATTACATTGGAGATCTAACATTTGAGTTCATTTACCTGGAAACTCAAATCAGTTGACCAGAGTAATTTCTCCTTACAACCAAGGACAATTTCTGTTTGTATGAGCTATCTCATGCATAGTGATTCTAACTCAGAATTCAAATGTATGGAAAGCAACTACCATTTGCGGGTTGTGCATAATTCTTTGCACACATCTGCAAAATACCAAAGCATAAAAGTCTTTTGTATAAGGATGTTTTAACCATTTGTATGTATGTGAGAGAGAGAAAGATTTAAGTAGACCTCTAAATGGGAAGAATAATGCTAGAAGCTGCAAGTAGAGACAGGAAAAGCATCAAGATGATAGAGTAGTTTCTGCTAAGATCAAATATTGTGGTTTTGCAAATTCAATTTATTGCATTAAAATAGACTTTAGCTTTACCCAACATCAGAGAAATAACACAATGTCCTTTTCTGCTCTTCATTTATCTCGCTGGTAGAGAAAATTACTTATGAGACTCCTTTAGTTCTAGTTTGCATAAATTCCCAAGTTTAGGGAAATATGCTGGAGCCTCAAGTCTATGCCTGATCTACCAGTTAATGCTAGCTCCTAAAATAAGTACATAAGAGAATACAAAATTATCCAAGAATTTTAATCATGTTATGAACAATGGAAAAGACACAAAATATTTGGAAGAAAAATTTTAATATAGTAAAATAGAAATTAAAGAAAAACTTTTAGAATGAGAAAAAAAGAGAGAAAATAAGTAATATATATGGAGGACAATTTGTTATATCTTGATCTTGTAGGTTTTGAAACACTAACTGCAACTGAATGTATCACTATGTTATATTTGTATTTATTTTATTTCAATACAATAGTGACCCACTCTATATTTGTGTATATTTTAGAAAAATGCTCAGAAAATTTATCATATAATGTTTACATTATCTACAGAATAGCACAATTATAGTTAATAAAGGCCTATCTTTTTATTTTGTTATATATCAATATTATTGGACAGTGATAGAAGTATAGAGTAGAATTAGCCAGTAAAAGTAACATCGGAGACCTTTGTGTATGACTTAATTGTACACATTTTATTTATACAAAATGTATTACAAAGTTATACATGCAGTGCTTGAGAGAATTACATCTAATTTTAAGCGACATACTATTTGCGTAAATCTGCTGAATAATTCATGTAGCCACATTTTAGAAAAGCACTGAATAAGCTCCCCATATTTATGCCTCATGCTCCAAGATCAACACACAAGCAGGTGAATAGTCATTCTTTTATGGGATTGCCAGAATATGCAAATACCACACACTCAGTTTTATCCTGTACCTCTTTGAAATTTAACCTGAAACTTTCTTTGGATGTGAGCCACAATCATCTGATGATCATTCACACATTCCAATATTTGATTTATGTGGCTTGCTTTTTTTTATACAAACTGCCAGTGTCAATATATTTTTCAATAGTTAATGCCACTTGGAGGGTCCCCAGAAATAATTCATATAAGACAAAGACAGGCTTAACTTGCAACAACTTTAGAGAGTTTGTAGGTATCTTGTCAATCAGTCACAAGAAAGATCTGCAACATAATAAAAATACCTCTCTAAGACTTACCTAGTTCAAAACAATTGAGTAAATAACAACAACAAAATACCCTTCCTATTTCTGCATCTCAATAGACTTCTCCCCTCAAAATAACTTAGTCATTCATATGTTGTGACATGAAAGTTGGAGAGAGAAGAAACATTACCAGGAGAAGTCTTACAGTGGTTCAAACCACAGAAACCTTTACTTTTTGTATCAGAAAAGTTTCTATCTTCTGTGAGCTCCAAGAATCTTGAGATACTTGGTTCAGAAGCGCTTAATGATCTAGTCTTTAATTCATAGCTTGGAATTTTGATTATTTACCCTTCAAAAAGTTCACTGAAACATTCTCACCTATCTGCTATAATCTGCTAGGCTAGGGTGAGAAAAAATACATAAATAATTAGGAGCACAGGTTTGAACTGCCTGAGTTTGAATCTAGGTTGTAGGACTTAATAGTTGTGAGATTTAAGAATAAATAATTCATTTTATCTATGTATCAAGTATTTTCCTGTAAAAAATGAGAGAAGAATAGCATTTCCATCATATAGTATGTGAGGATTACATAAGATAACACTGGGACTGTGCTATGAAAAATAACTGAAAAAACATTATAAAGACAATGTGAAACCTGTTTATAAGGGAATGAAGATGAACACATAGTGGGTCTGTTTGATATGTATCAGGGCCATAGTGTCATTTAAAGAGCTTTCTGCCATCTGTGACTTTAAATTTAATGCTGAAAGACAAATGCTAAAATCTGTCTTGGAAAAATGCCTTCCTTGTGCTGGGAGGTATCAACTTGTAAGTTAAATACTAATACACCAACCCTGGGGTGGCTTTGGATATTAATATAGACTACCTCCAACTGAAGAATTAAGTCCACTGGCAAAAATCTCTGAACTATGAAGTGGAGTTTTTTCTATTGGTTGTAACTGGAAAAAAAACAGTATTTTGTTTCCATATATTCAGAAAGCTGAGAGGAACTCTTAATATGAAAGAGGAGAGTATGCATCAGCAACAGGATGATTAACTGCAGACTGAGAGGAGAGCTTTGGGTGATGGGGTACGAACAACTGACTTGAGAAGTAGAATTCTCATATTTCATACTATATGTTCTTACTCTGTGTTGCAATTGCTTTCAGTTATTCTTAAGTCTTCAGCAAACATTACAGCCTGGTGTTAGCTAATGTGAGGAATGAAAGGAAAGTCTCTGCCCATACTGAGAGGAAAGCACTTTGGGATGAAAATACAGTAGTCGGGTAAAACATGGACCAGAAAGGAAAAATATAGCCAACAGAAAAGCTTGGAACAGCAGACTGCAAAAAAATGACAAGCAACAAGTAAGACAAATTTGTTGGAATCTTGAGCATGACTCAGAATTACTAAGGGTGAGTAACCTCATAAAAATAGGACAGAGACTTCCTGCTGCCATATGGCTAGAGGGTAAATGAGGTGGGGGCCTCCTGTGAATTTGAATATTGATTGGAGGACTTGCTCTAAGGCTGAAAAATTTAGGAACTCTGCATGAACAATGGACAAAAAAATGCAGATTGTAGGATTAGGGTAATGTTTAATCCTGTTGGTGAATTTTCAACTCAAATCAACATATAGGAAATGTTACATAACAATATCAAAATTGAATGTAAATTATAACCAGATTATCAATAATTGGGGTTTTTCTGGACTGTTGCCCTTCAGTGAATAAAAATAATTGCAGTAATGAGTAGAATGGAGAAATATTTAAAAACTCCCCTAAATGGAATAATGTCATAGAGCAAAAAGTTAGATTTCCCATCGTATATTAATCTTGCAAAGAAAACACAAAATAAGAAAGTGAACATCTGAGTATCACACATGACTCTAGGACCACAATGTTGGAAATGCTATAAACTCTACTTTGATTTAAATATGTCTGACTGAACATACATGCTTAGCAGCTCTCCCCAAACCCTAATAGATTGGAAGTAAAGAAAAAAATCATGGCAAACATTCAAAAGGGCACACAGACAAAGACAACAAACAAGAGAACAAGATAGTAAAATGTCAACAAAATCTTGGGAGTCAAAAAACAATTCAATAGTCTTCAATAGATTTACTAATGAAGAATAGAGAAATAATAAATAATTCTGTAGGGGACAAGGAGGCAACATGAGAAATTGAGAGCAGATGGCAAAAATTGTGCTAATTTATACCACAGAACTCTGACATGTCTCAAGAGTTTGAGATCCCTACTCCTATAAAACCCTGGACTTGAATGGGTGAGGTTGAAGAGATGGTTATTCAGAAGTACATATAAGGACAAACCCAGTCTCAGATTCCTTTTCCAACATCACACATCATTCTTTACCCATGTCATAGAAGACAGGAGGTTAATTCTCTGGAACTGTTGACCAAGAGAAGACCTAGATTTAGGAAACTCAGCACAGTTTAGAGACAAGTAAAGGTACCAGACTGAAATGGGAGAATGATAGCCAGACTTATGTCTACAGCCTACACCCTGACCAGACAACCAAAAGATTTCCCTCCTGGTAAACAGATGGCCCAACAGAAAAAACCTAAACCACCAGACCTTTAGAGACCATCTGACAAAACAGGTAGGACTACACCTAAGCATTCTACAGTAAACCAAACCAGACCTGTTAACAAGGCTTGTCTATATATATGGAGATACTGATCAGCATTTTAGTCCCTATGTCTTGACCTAAATTGATAGCTAGGAAAAAATAGCTATTTGAGGAGAGCCTCATGTTGCAAGAATGAACCAAACAAACAAATAGTAAATATACCTGGATTTAAAAAAAAAAAAAACAATGTAAAAATTGAAAAATGCCTTAAAATTATTTATGATGCATGCAGAGAAATAAAACAAGATTCTCCATATCAGGAAACAACATGAGACTATAAAAGCAAATGTTGAGAAAGCTAAAATAACATTTTGGTTATTATGATAGCAAAAATAAGAAAAATAAGATAAACAGAAATGCTGGAAGGTAAATATGAGGACGTTACTCAGAATATGGCATAAAAAGACAGATGGGAAATAGCAGATAATGATTTTAAAATGTATAGGTATAAAATATCCAAATAATGGAATTTACAGAATGAAAAGAAAAAATGTAAGACAGGAAATCTACTAAAAAATAATATAAGAAAATTGCCATCAGTTTGTAGATTGAAAGGGGCCCAGCAGATCCAGCACAATGAATGGATAGAGAGCCATATCAAGTCATAAACTCATGACATTTCAGGACACTGGTAATAAAAGTTACAAACACACAAAAGTGATCATTTTCCTAAATGATCACTCCATTTTATTATAAATTTTAGAATTCTGTAGCTAATCATCCTTAAAACAAAAAAAAACTTTAATGGCATATGACCATAGCAATATTTTTACCTCGATCCTTTCTCTCTACTTCTTACTCTGTGACAAAACTGATACTAAAAAAATACAAATTGTTTCAACTATGTTCTTTAGTGAAAAAATCAGATCTATTTTAACTTTCTTGCGTTTTTACATGGCCATTTTTGATGTTGAGAAATGAACACGTTTTCTCCTAATAATTCAGAATGAAATTTCCATTTCTCAATTACTATGTGTTCATATATTTAATTTTGCTTTTATTGGCTTAAGAAATCGTATTTTGCTTTGCAGAAGAAAAGAACAGAGTACCATATGTTTTCACTCATAAGCAGACCTTGAACAATTATAATTCTATAAGAAAGCGATTGGCAGTAGTGGGAAATTGTCAGGGGAAGGAGGGTAGGATTGGTAGTTGAGGGAAACTGCTAGGGGAGAGAGGGGCATACCTCATCAACAAGGGTACCTGCATAATCAGTGTTTGTATACCTAAACCTGAATTGTACCCCACATCTTTATTTAAAAAAAAGAAATAAAAATGAAGTACCAATTCTAAAACAAAACAAAACAAAACAAAAAAGAAAAGAAAATCTTATTTGCTTTTCTCCTTAAGAGGTTCAAAACTATTTGGTATTTTTTTTTCTAATATATGCCTGGCATCTATGACTACTAATAGCATTTCATCACCAATGTGAGAAGTAAAGAGTTACAATTTGCTCATAGAGCTTTACTTTGCAGACCCAAATTGGCTTAGACTTACGCTGAGGTGACACAAAAACAGTTGTCTACAGTAAAACTGAATTTATTAAGTCCTTCTTAAGCCACTAGCCTCTGGCTAAGGCATCTCAAAAAATATCCTCATAAGTGGGACATAATTTCGTCAGTTATAGAAAGATTTTATTCTAAATTTTCTTCTTAAAGTAAAGCAACAAACACACCAAACATATAAAACAATTATTTACATTAATTTTTAGATGTATAGAAGTACAAGTGGCAACCCATCAGGTAAACAGAGATCTGACTTTGTCAAAATCAAGTTGAAATGGAAGTGTTCAGCTACAAGAAACCTATTTTCCAAACCTCACATCTAGATGTGTCATCTGACAATAGGAATGAACATTTACAATTATATTTATCCCAGAACATTTGGGAAGTGTAATTACCCTATCTGTAGCTATGAAGCAGGTTCTTAGACAGTTTTCTAAATAACATGTCATTTTTAATAGTGAAGATTCCAGCAAGTCTAGAAAGTGCAAAAGACCCAAAAAATAAATAAATAAAGATACATAGAACTCCGAGGTTCAAGTAGTCTCCTTATCATAAGCTCCAGATGTCTTCATTCTTAGACCCGAGACTAGCTCATCTTTTTGTGCTATCACATCAGGATGAAGAAGGGGAACAAGTTCATAGAGAAAAGAAGTGCCAGTGTAATGACTCTGCAGTCAGATAATGCAGAGATAGCAAGTCATGTTCACAGTGGCAAAGGACAAGCATTTTCTAAAATAGGAATTCTAATCCCACTGGGTTTCTCTGTGTGTGAATTTAACCTTTAGAATTAGAATTTTTGAACCCCTGGAAATGAACTAATGCTTTGTGTAAACTACAGAAAACAGATGGGAGTGTTTTCCAGGCAGCACATTTAAATATAAAGGCCATTCTGTACCTGCAAAAGTTGCTGTGCTGCCTCAAAGGATAAAACCAAGTTCAAATTCAGAGGAGACAAGTATTGCGACTCCCAAACATTCACATTATCACAGATATGAGAAGTGTACACTTGGTCTGACATGAGGAACAGTTTTGTTTAGTTTTTGTTTTGTTTTGTTTTTCTAAAAGTGTTAAACTGGATCCTCACGCTGCTACATCAAACTTTTACAATGTTTCATTGCCAGGTTAGTTACAAATTTTTACAGTTTTCAGTATTACTGATTAGCTACTTGAAAAATTATCTTGAATTCAATAATTTTCATTCATTTTTGTATTTAAAAGACAAATGTTTAGATAGGTAAAAATAATGATTTACTATGTCACAATTATAATATTTAAACGTATGTTTAGTGTCATTTTCTAAAAAGAATTACATACCTGTTCAGAGAAAGTTAGCAGCAATCTACATAAATGTACTTTAAAATTCTCCAATTTCTGTTAACAGCCAAACATAGCAATTGTGACAACCATAATTACACTGGGAACTTTACTGAAGATAAGCTAGCAGCAGCAGAAGGAATGCAATTATAAATGAACAGGGCTTCAAATTGAGGGTTTTCTTCTTGTAGAAGGGTAGTATTCAATGAATGACAGAAATTGGACCTATGTTAATCACCACATTGTGTGAATTCCCAGAATCACAAACAATATTAAAGCCTGTGCTATCAAGAAAGTGGTAAGAAAGTGAAAGGACACAAAATATCTCAGGGAGTAGAAGATGGGACATCTCTGACCTCATAATAAACCCTAAATGTTACCTGTGATCAATTACCTTGCCTCTCTCTGGAATACATGGGCCACATACTTAAATGCAGTAGTATAGGAGGTGACATAAATTTGTAGCTACACATGTGCTGTTTTGATTTTGTTTATTAATTGACAAAAAAATCTATTTCTAATATACACAGCAGGCATGCAAAGTTGATGTTCCAAGTATTTTTAAGGCTAAGCTTGTATCTCAAGTTAGAAATATTTCCATTTTGCTACAGTCCAAAGACCAGCCTTCAGCCAGGTTTACTGACATATTTTAAATAATTGTGGAAGTTTTTTTCACTAAAATTTACAACTAATCATCTGCTCTACCCCAGTACTCTCCCCATATCTGTAGTACTAATTTAACCCCCCGTTATTTTTATAAAACTCCACATGTGTTAGTGTAAAAGGCATAGAGATTTTTAAAAAATCAAAACATGTGATTGACAGTCTCATCTCTAAAATAATTCATCAGACTCACAAAAAGTCTATAACACTAAAAGTTCAAGAATAAGAGCAAATATCAGAAATTGTGTATCTAGTTCAAACTTTTAAAATTAACGACAATGTGTAAAAAATTATGTATACTAAAAACTGAAACAGTAGTAAACTAAACGCAGGAGTCATAGGCTATGTGGTCTATGTGTGAAAGGATGCCACATGGTATGGCAATCACCATCTTGTTCTCTGTCTACCACACCATTTTGTAAATTGCTGCTGGCTGAAAGTTTCCAAATTCCCAACAGAAATTAATTTTGGGGATCAGAGAACGAGAAATCAGAATTCCTAGAAATGTTCCACACACTCCTAAAAACAAATCTCTTAACACACCACTAATATTCTAAATTATTTTTGTTCATTAGCAGATATATGTAAAACCTACAATTTCTAAATTAAAAAATATTAAGTTTACCAGGAAACAGCCTATAGTAAATATTAAAACATTGAAAAATGCAAGTGAAGTAGTAGGTAGTATTTTATTAGCTAATGTTTAGACTTTGCAATATTAATGTCAACATCACTGCACAGAATTACTGAAACTGCCAATTTGATAATGTTTGGTTCCCAAATGTGCTATTACTTGGAAAGTTATCCACATGATCTTCATAAAGTATACTGTGCATATAAACTATTAATATTTATTTTATTGGCAAGAATAATGCATTTTCAGCAGCAAACAGATTCACAAACACACATTTAAAGCATGGCAATAACCAAAAGCAAGGCTAGTTATATCATAACCACACTTCTGTACATGTTCTGAACCTGGCTCCCAAAAATATCATTCCTGACTTTTACTGAGTCGTAGTCTGTTTCCTGCTCTTGCTTACATTCCACTTGACTTAGGTGAATTCTGAAGTTTCAAACTTGTAACATTTCTATCTTCATTTCTAAGCTATAATTCTCTTAGGAGGATAATAATACATTTTTCTTGTGTTCCAAATCCTTAAGTTTTTTCATGATTCAAGATTCATAAAAACATATCAATTTGCAAAGAAATGTTGGGGAAAAATCCCCATATGGAAACACTACTGAAAACCTTTTGTGTCTTGTTGGAGAACATGTATGCATGTTTTTTACTACATTGAAGTTTAAGGCCAGCTCTGAAAGTGGAATTCCAGTCACAGAGGTCAGCACTTAACATGGCCTTACCTCCCTTACAAATCACAAGTCTTTAGAAGAGAAGTGGTTATACCTGATATATAAACATTTGTTTATGTTAGGCTACATTTGAAAATATTATTTTTGAATTTCTCTTTTTTTTTTTTTTGGAGTTGGAGTCTCACTCTGTCGCCCAGACTGGAGTACAGTGGCATGCTCCTAGCCACCGCAGCCTTGACCTGCTGGGCTCCAGTGATCCTTCCGGCTCAGCCTTCCAAGTAGCTGGAACTACAGGCGCACGCTACTACGCCGGCTAATTTTTGATTTATTGTAGAGATGAGGTCTCGCCAAGTTGCCTGGGTGGGTCGCGAACCCGTGGGCTCCGGCAACCCATTCACCTCGGCCTCCCAAAGTGCTGAGATTAGAGGCTGAGCCACCAAGCCTGGCCTGAATTTCTTAACGGCAAATAATATATGAGGGAAGACCCAAAAACCAGAATTATTTATTTTTTTATTTTTATTTTTATTTAAGATTAGAAAATATAGGTTACATATAGACAAATGAAATAGAATTGAGTTTCCAGAAGCAAAACCTCAATTTCTCAACCAACTCATCTTCGACAAAGGCTCTACCACCTACCACTGGGGAGAGGAGAACCTATTCAGCAAATGGTGCTGGGAAAACTGGCTGACCACATGCAAAAGATTCAAACAAGACCCCTATCTATCCCCATACACAAAAATTAACTCCAAATGGATCAGAGACCTAAATGTGAAACCTCAAACCGTAAAACCTTAGAAAATGCAGGACACACCCTTATGGAAATTGGAACTGGCATCCAATTCCTGAACAAAAGCCAAAACGCACGGGCCATAAGAGATAAGATAGACAAGTGGGACCTCATTAAACTGACAAGCTTCTGCAAAGCCAAAGAAACCATCAAGAGACCAGGGAGACAGCCCACAGACTGGGAAAAAGTATTTGCCAACTCCATGTCTGGCAAAGGCCTAACATCTTAGATCTACAAGGAACTCAAATGTGCTGAAAAGAAAAAAACAGCAGCCCCATTATAATGTGGGCAAAAGATATGAACAGACACTTCTCAAAAGAAGACATCCAAGTGGCCAACAGACACATGAAGAAATGTTCAACCTCACTAATCATCAAGGAGATGCAAATTAAAACTACACTGAGATACCACCTAACTCCAGTCAGAATGGCAATTATCAATAACTCAAAAAATAACAGATGCTGGAGAGGATGTGGTGAAAAGGGAATACTGCTACACTGTTGGTGGGAGTGTAAACTAGTGCAACCTCTTTGGAAAGCAGTGTGGTGATTTCTACAAGCTCTAAATATCAACCTCTCATATGACCCCGCAATCTCCCTACTGGGAATATACCCTGAAGAACTCAAATCACTCTATAAAAAAGATACCTGCACACGTATGTTTATCACAGCATTGTTCACAATAGCAAGAACCTGGAACCAACCATGCTGTCCATCAAAAAAGGACTGGATTTAAAAAAATGTGGTACATATACACAATGGAATACTATTCAGCCATAAAAAGGAACAAAATCATGAAATTTGCAGCAACCTGGATGGAACTAGAATCTATAATACTGAGTGATCTCTCACAGAAACAAAGATCTGAGTATCACATGTTTTCACTCATAAGTGGACCTTGAATAACCATCATAATACTGTAAGAAAAAGATTGACAGTGGTGGGAAACTATGGAGGGGCAGGGAGGGGAAGGGAGATGGGATTAATGGTAGTCAATATCTGTCTGGGGATGGGGGTACACCGCATCAACAAGGGTACCTGCACAATGCATATTTGTATACCTAACCCTTAACTGTACCCCACAATTTTAAAATAAAAAAGATGTTTAAAAATAAATAAAATAAAATAGCTTCAAAAAAAAAAGAAAATATAGCTTATTTAAAAGCTAAGTTAGAGAGAAAGAAAGATAGGAGATTAACCTCCCCAAGGTAGGGGAGGGGGCCAAAGCTTAAGAAAACATGGTCTGGCCATAGCTCAAAGAGCACATGGCTTAGCAAGGCAATGGTCAACGGAATTTATTTATTTAAAATTGTGTCTTTATTCTTACATGTTTAAACTTCAGTCAACTTCAAAATACTCTTTGTTTGATGCAATACGCCTCCCGAGACACTTTTCTAATGCTCAAAACAGTTTTTGAACTCATCAATTTGATGCCTTTTAGTGCTTTTCCTGTTCTTTATTTCATCATTTTCACATAGACAAAAAACATTTCCCTTTTAAGACTCTTTTCACCAGGTGAAAAAACAAGAATTCAAGGAAAGATCAGGTGAATAGGGAGGGTAGGGCATGAGGGTCGTGCTGGTTTTGGTCAAAAACTGCTGAACGCTCAGCACGGCGCAGGCAGGTGCACTCTTAAATCACTCATCATTAGATGGGCAAACACATGGAAAGATTCTCAAATAAATAAATAATAAACAATCACTGACGCTAAAGGCAGCCTGTCACAACAACACTAGCTGGCACACTAATGTCAATGGGTTCCTAGAACACTTACCTAGCTTGGGAAGCCTGTACTATAAGGGGCCTGCTTTCCAAAAATATAATTCCAGTTATTTGGGAGTCCCCCTTATGTATTTCTTTGAAAATTGAAATTATTCATAGACAATAGAAGAAAATATCATAGCAGCACTTATAACCTCACTACCTATAGACTGTCCACAATTACTTCCAGACAATCCCTTTCACATATATACTTGATGTTGTACTCTTTACACACACACACATGAAAGGTTTTACATGTTATTCATCAGCAATTTTGTCAATAAATTTAGAAAATATATCAGTTGGTTTTATGATTATATTATATTGCACAGGAAACAAAATTTAATTATTACAGTATATTACATGTTTTCAAATCCATCAGTATAGAAAATCTTTGAGAAACCTCCTTGTACCTGTACCCTTTTGTACTTTAAAACCCACTTTTCAATATTTGTTGATGCTCCAATAAAATATCATTTAGCTAAATATTTTTAATGTGGGAAAACTCAGTAATTATTTATATTTTCTTGCTTTTTATTCCTGTTCTAGTTATATTTATTTATTTTTCTTTACATCAAATGCATCATTTTTAATGGTGAGGGTTTATTCAGTTAGTTTAAATTTGACAATTTATGTATAATAATAATAAAATGTCATTTGGTAGAAAGCTTGATCATTTTATCTTTTAATGCCAATTTACTTCATATTAATTTAAGAAATATGCTAATATTTTACATTATGCTAGGTTAAGCCAACAGGGCTAACATCTCAAAATTAGGCCATTTCTAAAAATGATACTTCTATTTTGGACTATTTCTTTCATCTTTCATCTTATTTCCTTAGTATTCATTATTACAGAACTATATGATATGTAAGAATAACTTTACTTTTTGACAAAAGGCAGAGAACCATCTTTGTTTGAAGCAACACAAACCATAAATTACCATATTTATTTGGGCAAGCAGGGCCAATGAAAGTTATTTATAACTATAGATTAATCAGTAATAACATTTTTAAGATGCCTGAGCATATGTTTTATATTGCAGGTCTGGGCTGTCATGAAACCTTTATTGCCTATAAGAAATGCTAGTAGTTTTCCAGGATATAAACTTTTGCTTCCTAGAGAGTAGAGCACATTATGAACATGTTTTTAATAGGACTTCATTTTCTGATGATGGCAATAATACAGATGTGTGCTCCCACTTTTTCTGCCCTAGGCCAGACACCTTTGGATATTACAGATGTTTCATTTTAGGAAAATTTTCAACTGACTTTAAAAGTAGATTATACCTAATTAAAATGCAGATCTTCTACTATTTACAAAATCTCAAAGATAGTGGTGCATAATGGAACAAATAAATGTCTTGTGAGGTGGGGTGGGAAAGAATTGAAAAGGAGGCAGTTTAATAAGCCCCTATGGAGAGTGATGTGGATCCTATATACAGAACCCCTTGATGATAAGAACTTCCCAATCTAGGAAATACACAATAAGAAAATGCTTTTAGGAGGCAAGGGTCAACCCTAGGTCAATGAGGAAATACAAATGGCAATAACCATGTGCATTACAATATTATACCATCAAAATTTACCATTTCATCTATGTTATTACAGTGATGCATCTAATAGCAGAGCACACAATGGATAGGTCTGGTACAGAATAAAATATTAAATCTTTAGTGAGGTTTTCTCACTGTATTTTTCCCAGACCTAAAGTTAATTTATTTTAGAATACACAACTAATTTACTTTACTTTGTTTTTCAGTATAGCAGGCTGTGTTCACTGGGAATCCAACTCTGAAAAAAAGTTTAGGACATTTATTAAGATGTACCCAGGGGCTCGACACCTCTAGAGAAAAGAAGAAAGAAGCAGTACTGGGAAGAAAGAAGTCCACTGCACCATTAGCCCAATGGCAGCTTCTGCTAATTCTATGGATAGCTCTGGAGCTAGACTGGAACTCCAGAGTAGACTCAAAGGGCCTTTATATGCCCTCATAAATCAGTCTCTGCATGAGGTCAACCCAAGAAAGTGGCATGACCCAAGACATTCCTCTTCAACTGAGACCATCCCTGAAAAGGCTAACAACCAAAGTCTGACTACCAACAGCACTTTAATCAGTTTGGGTAAAACTTCCCTCTCTGAAGAGGGCTCTGGGCAGTGCATTACATCAGCTACCATTATTTAGTTTATTTTGCTCAAATCAGAGGATGTTTCTAAGCCCCTTCATAGTTAACACTTTTCCCCCCAGAATTAAAATCTCCAAATAATTATAGATAAAATCTATTCATATTTTTCTGACTAATTTTGTCTTTTGGGTGACCAAAAACATTTATCTATTACTGACTTTTCTTTAAATCACACGACCTGAAAGACTTTTAAATATCATGTAAAAAGTGGATTTTATTTTTTAAAGATGTACTCAATAGTCAAAGGTTTTGGACAATGCCCTCCAAAGATATATCTTTCATATATGTATAGATATACCATTTATATTTATATATATTTTTACACAATTTATCTTACATATGTTTATATACAAATACATATTATACATAATCTGTGCACAAGTATATTTATATTTTACAAACCTTATTAAGCAGTTAAAAATAATTTTTACGCCTTTGGGAGGCTGAGGTGAGTGGATTGCGTGAGCCCACGGGTTCGAGACCCGCCTGGGCAGCAAGACCTCATCTCTACAATAAATAAAAAAATCAGCCGGGCGTGGTAGCGCGTGCCTGTAATTCCAGCTACTCGGAAGGCTGAGGTGGAAGGATCGCCGGAGCCCAGCGGGTCGAGGCTGCGGTGGCCGAGAGCGGCCACTGCACTCCAGTCTGGGCGACAGAGTGAGACTCCAACTCAAAATAATAACAATAATAATAATAATAATAATTTTTAAAGTGACAGTTAAAATAGAGAAAATAAAATTTCCCACTGTTTCTTTCAACAGCACAAATCTCATCTTCAGAAATCACCAATCTGGTCTCCTGTCTTGCTTCCAAAACTACCTTTTAAACTACCCCAAGAAGGTGAGCCTCTTAAAATACCCCAAGAAGATAATACTTCATCTTTTAATAAACTCTTTTAAAACAAAACCTTCAGAACTTGATCTTTTATTTCTCTGTTGCATAATGCTATCTGTTGTATTTTGTCATATTGACATTTCTCATTCTTTTCTTATGAAGGTTCACATGACTATTCATTCTGTCCTTCTCTTTCCATCATCTTTACCCACATCCATTACACAAATGCTATGTTTCTATTTTTAGGCACAAAACTCATTTAGTGGAGGAAAAAAACAAATGAGCAAAGAATTTGCTGGAATAGACACTTATTCAAAGGAAACATACAAGTGATCAACAGATGTATAAAAAGTTGTTCAAAATCAGTAATCATTAGGGAAATGCAAATTCAAACCACAATAAGATATCATCTCATTCTTCTTTGGATGTCTATTATCATACACACAAATAAGTATAGGCAAAGATGTGGAGAAATTAGAAACTGGAACCGCTATACACTGTTGATGAGAATGTGATCTATTGCAGAAACTAAGAAAAATAGTATGGAGGTTGCTCAAAAAATTTAAAATAAGATTACCACTTAATGCAGCAAGTCCACTTCGAGGTACAGATGTATATGAGTTGAAGTCAGGTTCTTGAAGGGATATCTGCATTCTCATGCCCATTGCAGCATTATTCACAATAGTTATGATGTAGAAACAGCCTAAATGTCCATCAACTGATGAATGGATGAAGAAAACGTGCCATATATACGCAATGGGATACTATTTACCCTTTAAAAAGGAAATACTGTAATTTGCAATAACATGAATAAAACTTGAGGAGGTTATGCTAAGTGAAATAAGCCAGTCATTAGATGGCAAATACCCAAGATCCCAGTTATATGAGGTATCTAAAATCATCATATTCATAAAAGCAGAGAATAAAATGGTGGTTTGCCAGGAGCTATGGCAGAAGAAATGGGTAATTGTTCTTCGATTGGTATAAAGTTTCTGTTAGTAAGCTCTAGAGATCTGCAGTGTAACATATTACCCATAGTTGACAATATTTTCATGTACTTTAAAATGTGCTAAGATGACATATCTCATGTTAAGTGTTCTTAATTTAAAAAACATTAAGAAGACAGATATTTGGAGGTGATATATATATGTTTAGTACTTTGATTATATTGACGTTATCATGAGTGTATGGTTATGTTCAAACTCATCAAGAGTTTGTAATTTTTGTATCATCAACAGTGTGCAATATTTGTATCTCAATTATACCTCAGTAAATAAAAAAAATTAAAAAAAAAAAACAAGAAGAAGAATAGCATGGCCCTACATTGGCTAAACTCAACCAGTTAGTTAATTACAGAATCAAATTAGAACATGGATCTGCCAGGTCCCCACATTCTTAGTTTGGAGGTATCTCTACAACATGTTAACAATCTGTTTTTCTCAACTTGGTAAAAGGCATGCTATGAATGTTCAACAAGTGACTTATTAATTGCTGTTTTAAAGCAGTATTACTGAAGCCTTAGTGTAATCTTGGCTCTAATACCAAGCCACTCTACTTCTCTAAATATGACCTCTGAACTCCTATTAAATCAAATTCCACTATAAATCAAAGAGAACTCCAGCAGTTTATTAGTGTGGGTGCAAGAGGATAAGAAGTATCTGAAAAGAATAATAAAGAGAAAAGAAAGCATGGGTAAGTAGGGATATGGAAGTACATTTCAGGACAAAAGATGAGAAAATACATATTTTTTTCAAGTGATGTAGGGGAAGGAGCATTTTTTTTTTTGAGGAGTTATTGTAAACAAGGAGGGATACTTTGAAGTTCTCGAGTTAGTTGATATCACTGGGGATTAACTAGTCTACTCAGCTTACCAACTCTCATTCCTAGATACAAACACGTAATGGTATGGGCATGTGATGTAAGTGACCACTTGCTGTGTGCCCCTAAGTTTTTGTGAAAACGATACAAAACAAATCTGTGTTCATCTTTTTTTAAAAAAAATCAGTCTTGGTAGAAATAAAACTACAATTGTACTAAGTTATCAAGACTAAACATTCATTGAATAAACTAAGTGTCATTTAGAAAAACTTTTAGTAATCAGTAATTATGATTTTCACAGAAAAATATAGTTTCATTATTACCAAAAGTTTCTATTACTTTTCTCAGAACTACCATGGACAACTTGAATTAGATTTCTTCATTGGTTTTAATGTAAACATTGACTAATTTTACAAGAGATGAAAAATTGGAGAAGATAGCAAGAGAATGAGTTGGGAATATTAATGTATTTTGTCTAGAACTACCAAGTAGCCGTTTCATTTAAGTTTTGGCTCATAGGAGTAGGAAGACACAGTAAATAAAAGCATAATTTCTTCTATATATTAGAATATTCTGCCTTATCTTTCTACATCTAATTATAGTGCAATCCAAGATACCAATTTTAATTGCTTTTTAACCTGATTTGTTCAAATACCCATCAGTATTTTTTTTAAGATATTGTCATTATTTTCATTCCATGAGTAAATTAAATTGAGTTTTTTGTATCTAGAATTTTAATCCAAATCTTTTAGGAATATCTGCAATATTACTATTGCTCTGAAATAAATTGTAATTGACTTAAAATGTTAGAGACAATAAAGCTACTCTATTATGAAATATGTAGTTCTATGAAATGAAAAATAAGCATTTTACCCATCTGACTACTGTAATTAATAATGTATTTTCTCATGGGATTTATTTTAGAAATATTATCTTGAGAAATTTACATTTGTGATTCTAAACCAGTCCATTCCCAAACCTATACGTAGTAACATGTCCTCAGTAATTAGCTATATATAGACTTAAGAAAGTACATTTAGAGATTTTATGGCGATTAGCATATGTTAACTAATAATTGAATGTATTTTATAAAATATATAACTTAAGCCAAGCCGAATACCATCAAGCCTGCATCTCAATTTTAAAGTAAACCTCTATTTAATGTCATAAAATATAAGCAGGATAACATTAAATAAAATTATATTATAAACAAGATAGCAATTAAATTATATCATTTTATTTTTCACATTTCTAGGAAAATCATCATATTCATATTGCTAATGATTAGCTATTAAAATATGTATAATGATCATAATATTCTTCAGTTCAAATCACTTGGCAAACTCTATGGATTCATGTCTCTATTGAACAAGTATCTACCAGTCTTTCTCATGCACTATTGCATCCGTGCACTCTTCATTTGGTGTTTGTTCTGATTAACTATCTTTGTTCAATAATACTATAGAATGGAGACTTTCTCCCCCTAATTTTGTCTTTTGGGTGTTCCATACCAAGATTGTTCTATCTTCTTATCCACCAAGTTTCATTTTGCACTGCCTTTTAGATCTACTTAAATATTTCATACTGTATGTATTTCTGACTAACTCTGAATCAATCCAGTCTCTGTTTTTAAAAATACAAAAACATACATTCAACAAGATTGAAATGACTCACATACTTATGTAATTAAGTCATGGATGGAAAAAACACATTTATAACACATATTCTGCAACGACATATTTTTGCATAGGTGGATGTGATATGCTCTCACCTCCAAATCTCCCAATAGTTACTGTACAGTAGTTTCAAATACTGTGTGCCCTTTTTGGATCTCACTTTTGTGAGTCTAATACACCATTCACATCTGATTGAAGAAACTATTATGAAAAGTATTTAATGAAATGGTAACATGTTCATACTATATTGGTGCATAAAATAATCAAGTTACAAAATAGTCTGAATAGTAATGTCTGCACTCACATCTATATTATCACACTTATATATCAGGTTGTATATAAATAAAAATCACTTTCATCTTCTCTATACAAAGTGCATATGTATAGTATTAATCTATGATAACTTGTTTCTGCATACATCTCACAATGCTAATGGTTTAGATTAGATTTATCTGTAAATTTATTTTATTTACAGTCTGTCAACTTTTTATAAAATATATTTTGTAAATCATTACAAGAACTATATACTATCCAAAAATAATCAGAATGACCATCTTAAAACTGGGAAGATTGTCTTCTTGAGTAAGGTCACATAACCTGTTAAAATATTGATCTATGTGGAAAGAAATGATATTCCAAATAGGTTAGACAACTTGCTGGAATAAAACAATAAAGTTGATATATTTTAATGAGTACATTTTCTATTGTCCAAATTGAGTTCCATTGAACACTAATTCAAAAACTGCTTCTCAAAAAAAGCTCCATGAATAAATACATTCGGAGAACTCTAGTCTTCTCTTGAGGTTTATTTCATGTACTGTAACTTAAAAATTATCAGGAATTATGCATAAAATAAATGTGTTAACTTTGTTCATCTCATATGTTTCAAACTTAATCATTAACCAGTATTAATAGCCCATGGACTAAATAAATGCTCCATGAAGTACAAGCTGAGAAATTCTGCTCAAATTCAATAGCAGAGGGCAATGTAATATAAAGAAGAATTTAAGGAGATAGTTTTGACGTATTGTGGTGGATAGTAAAGCATTAGTTGAAATAAAATCATTCTAGCAGGTGATATTTCTTTTGAGAATTTAAGTCTTGTTTAGAAGTATATTCTATAGTCATCTACCTTTAATAGCTAAATGGGTGCTTGGGGACCTTGGGGGCTAGGTTGTGGGGAAGGGGAGGCTGTTATAATGCTAGCAGAGTAGAATAGCAAGAGAAAACCCTTGTTATGGTAAACAGCATAACTGCGAACTTAGATCATCTGTAATATCACACGTTCATCTGTTATATCAAACACAAACACCCCCATATAAAACTAGTCACACTTGATTTAATTAATTTAAATGGAAAAGATGTACATAAGGCACAAAATTTATGATAAAGTTCCAGTAAACAATTACTCTTATCTGTTGATGTCTTCAGTCATTTCAGCTGCTTTGGCCTTTTCTTTTCAATGTACAGATAAAGGTTAAGCCAGAAAGGACTAAGGGACATATATTAGCAGAAGCAACTCCATCTCCAGCAGCTCTGAAATGTCTTATGGCATTCTTTGTTTCCTAGGACAAAGAACTACTCACTCTATGCTGTCATCAACCAGTGACTGTTCAGTAAGTCCATCTTCACTTTTATATCAGATCAGTGTTTCTCAAAGTATGGTCCTTCAACCAGCAGGAACAGCTGTTCTTAGGAATCTGTGAGAAAAGCAACTTTTCCGGTCCCACCCACAATTACTAAACTAGAAAACTCTGAAGATTTGGCACAATGATCTGTATTTTTAACAAGTCCTCCAAAGAATTCTAATGCATACTCTAATGTGAGAACCACTGTGATAGTGGAATGCAATTGATGACTGCCCTGGATGTATTTTTTTTCTTCAAACCTCAAAAAAATTGATTTTATTGATAATCTTCAGTTTGTTTAGATATACTAATTTGTTGAATATTTTCCTTTTGGCCATCTTATTTTATTTCCTTTTTTATTTCAATAGCTGTGGGGGATACAAGTAGTTTTTGATCAGAGCTTTAAGAGTATCCACGACGCTACCTCTATACATTGTACTCAATAGGTGATTTTTTGGGGTCCCTCCACCCTTTCTCCCTCCACTATCCATCATACCAGTCTATATGTCTTTCAAATCCTTAGTTTAGCTCCCACTTATAAGTGAGAACATGAGGTATTTATTTATCTGTTCATGAGTTTGTTCGCTTAGGATGATGTTCTCCAATTCCTTCCAAGTTACTGGAAATGACATTATTTCATTCTTGTTGATAGCTGAATAGTATCCTATAGAGTATGTATACTACATTTTTATTATCTGCTGATTGGTTGATGGACATTTAGGCTGATTCCACATCTTTTCAAATGTGAACTGTGCTGTGATAAATATGTGGGTGTAGTCGTTTTTCTTATATAAAGACCTCTCTTTCTTAGGGTAGATACCTAGTAGTGGAATGGCTGGATTAAATGGTAGATTTACTTTTAGTTCTTTGAGTAATCTCCATACCATTTTCCTTACAGGTTGTGTTAATTTACACTCCCACCAAAAGTCTGTAAGTTTTCTCTTTTCTCCGCATCCATGCCAGCATTGGTTGTCTTCTGATTTTTTAATAATGGCCATTATGACTGGTGTTCTGACAGTATCTCATTGTGGTTTTAATTTGCATTTCCCTGATGATGACTGATGCTGAGTATTTTTTCATATGTCTGTTGGTCATTTGTATATCTGCTTTTGAGAGATGTCTGTTCATTTTTTTCCCCTTTTTTAAATGTGGTTAATGACGGTATCAGCTAGTCCTGGTATCAATTCACTAATATAATTTTAAATTAGTTAATTTCTTAAACATAGCAGTAATGTTGTAAACTAAGTGTAAGCAGTCCAAAATTTGTACAAGATTTATCCAAAAATTGAATTGAAAGTTGGCATAATGAAAGTTGGAACTTATTTCCCCATGGGCTTAATGCTGCAAAATTGTCACAAGGGAATAAAGCCATTCCAAAGAAGTCTATTTATATCCTAATTTAATTATACTACAGTATTGATAGCATTAACTTGAATTCTGAGAGGAGAGGTTCAAGAGGGAAATAGGAAGGTTAGTTTAGGAAGGAAAAAAAATAGGAGAAAGAGTTGCCCTTATTTCTCTTGTTTGGTGTAGTGATAACTACAGGTACAACACAAAGAGGAAAAGCAGGTTGTTTTCTTACTGCATTATAACTACCTACATATGTGTATATCTTAATTTTTATTATGCCTTGTTTCTGATAGAACTTTGTTTTCCCTCCATATTTTCTATATCATAACACTAAGGTAGAGTGTGTATATTCTGCTTCTAAGTTCTAAAACTGGTGAAACTAGAAAAATGCCTTCTGAGTTCAAAGAAAAAATATGAGTAGTGTTAAATATTGCTCCTATATAGCAGGGAGTATGGGGTTCCAAAGAATAAACTGTACACACTCTAAAGAATCCACTCTCTTTTATTGACACTCTGCATGCCAAACAAATCACATCCTTGGGATTAGTTTTGTTGTCATATGACAGTTTTTGATGTCTACATCTATAAAACACTTCTCTTCTACCTACCCCTAACTAAAATTCCAATTTAAGCAAAATAAGTTATCTTACATGAATGTTAGCAAGAATGCAACTGAAATTATTTATTCCACATTTAGGTATGAATGACTAATAATCCTATTAACTGGCAAGTTCAGGCAGCTACTTCTGGTTTTCAGGTTATTTTCTACTCTTCTAACGCACAAGTCTTCGTAAATCTAATTTTTTTTTTTTTTTTTTGAGTCGGAGTCTCACTCTGTCGCCCAGACTGGAGTGCAGTGGCCGCTCCCGGCCACCGCAGCCTCGACCTGCTGGGCTCCGGCGATCCTTCCGCCTCAGCCTTCCGAGTAGCCGGAATTACAGGCACGTGCTGCCACGCCCGGCTGATTTTTTGATTTATTGTAGAGATGAGGTCTCGCTGCCCAGGCGGGTCTCGAACCCGTGGGCTCAGGCAATCCACTCACCTCAGCCTCCCAAAGGCATGGGATTACAGGCTGAGCCACCGAGCCCGGCTCGTAAGTCTAATTTTTATCACAACAGATACAATAGACATTGAGAGGTATTTTTAGAGAGTCTAGAAGGAGGACATAGACAACCTTGGTTAATATAACTCTTTGAGAGCTTGTTAATTTTGAGAAGTATGAATGAATCGACACATACCACCATCATGGGAAAGACAGGGATCTTCTATTGTCACCACAGAGCAGACAAGAAAGGTTCCTGTGATGATTCAAAACCTTATTCTAGAGCTTGTCAAAACCGCTGCTTGTTAGAATTCCCAGTGGATCCTCAGTACCCAGATGTCGGCCCCCAACCCCCCATCCTGCCAGTCAAAATAAATAGAAGATTCTGTAAGAGGGACTCAGAGAGTCATATTTCCTAAAAACTCCCCTAGGTAGTTATAATGTTCAGGGTAGACAATTATCGCAGGAGAATCAGAGTTATACTCCAGCCTCCAAATCCAGCCATGCACAAAAGCTAATTCCTGCTTGTGAGTTTTCTGAAGGACCAGAACAACATTTCTTTAATTTAGAATATGTAACCTCAGGTATCCAGTGACTTCTCCACTAGGCCAAAGCTACTACCTTTTTGTTCCTTGGTTAATTTGGTTAACTTTTAATCTTTAGCCAACTCATACTATGGATTTAATTTGTGTTGCTAATTGCTTTGTGTCAGAGTTTCTTTAAATTAAATGCATTCACATAAAATTATCACATTTGACATATAGTCAAGCCACAAAATAATATGGTTTTTCTGTTTTCTGTTCATTTGTGTGATGGTTTGACAAGTGAAAGACAATATCCTCAGGCCAGATACAGGATGATAATTGACTCTTCCACCTTAAATAATACAAGTTTGAAATTAATAGCTCATCCTCGGTACTTCAAATGATGTTACACAAAAGTGCAGTGGGAGAAGGGATAGGATAGATGGGGATATTTTACGTTAAAATTTGCTTCTCAAGTGGATCAGTTTTCAGTTACCATAATGACAGAACACTTCCTGAAGGTGTTTACAGACGGTCATGCCAGTCAGCTTCATTCAACTAAAATATAACCGATAAATATACTACAGTGATGCATTCTATACTTGCCTTTAGGTATGCTTTTACGTGTACTCATATGTCAGAGTGAAATTATGTCCATTATCAAAATAGCATGCCAGTTTCACGGGATTAGACAAGTCAGGTTTCACTGAATGACAGAATTCAAGAGGAGATTTCATGTCCCTTAACTAGGGACACTGAGTCACAACTATTACCTTTTTATGTCCATGTGCTATGATGGGCTTTATCTGTTTTAAATAAAACAAGAAGAACTCATGAGACAAGCCTAATATATTTTGATTGCATAAACAGGAACAACTGAATTGCTTAAGAAACACTATATACTGTACCATGACACAAGGCTCAACTATTAAGGAGCTAATGAAGTAAACCAGTTCGGATGACTGGCTGTTCTAACACCATTTTAATTTTCTTTTTTTTTTTCTTTTAAAGATGTTGGGTACAATTCAGGATTAGCTTTCCAAGTGGTCACAGTACAGGTAAAGTTTGGGCCTCCCTTTGGTCCTCACTTCACCTGGTTTGAGATCAGGTACCCTTATTGACGTTGTGTCTCCTCCCCCATTCCCCTGGCAGTATCCCGCTACTGCCAATTCCTTTCTTATACTATTTTGTAACCCTTCTTGTTTTTTACCAAAACTCATATAAAGCCTATAAAAGGTAAATGTTTACAATCTCAGTATTCCTTACACCTAAGGATGGCCACAGAACATAGCAGTTCTTGCCATGAGACATAAGTCCCAGTCTGCTAGACGGAGTTTGGAAGAGATGTAACTGGTATCTTTTTCTGCCCTTAAATGGTGCCCGAACAGTGGCTGTCAACTTGTAATCAGAAAGAAAGGGCCAAAAGAATCATCAAGACACCATTCCTGATATCACTGAGATGTCAAACCAATGCCAGAAACAGCCTACCTCCAGATTTGTTACATAAAACTTGTTAAGGCCACAATTAGCTTGTTATTCTGTTACTTGTAGTGGAATGCATACGTACTTAAATACAGTCTCAACATAATGGATATTTTTTGTATTTTTCTCATCATTAGTAATTCCAGTATTAGTAAATATTTACCATATTGACTGGTATATATTTAAAATAACTAGCTCCGAAAAAAGAAAAAAATAGCCTTGATTAGTAATATTTGCCAATTTCTGTGGTATAAATAACACCACCATTGTAATTTAAAGATACCAATATGATGTCACTGAACGTGGAGTGACCCCTTTTTCTATGAGAGTCACAAAATTGGATCTCTTGAGTCAATGCCAGCAAGCTCCAGCACACCACTAGATATCTCTCTGCTAACTAACTACATTTTCACAAAACTATTAGAGTTCACTGTTGTTACTTTCAATTTCATTTCAATAATGAACAGAATTTCTACAGAGAGTAACTCAGAGCTCAAAATTACTGAATGTTAAGATAAATTGGCTAAATTTATTAAATTGTAAGTAGCTATCATACTTTATGCAAAACTTTAAGTAAGAACTTAGAAGTTGTCCTCAGTCTCAAGTCAAATGTACTCATTAATTCAACATGTACAATTTCTAAGTGTCTCCTTGGAGGAAAGAATCTAGTTCGCTATAATATCAGAGGAAATTAAATACATAGATTTGAAAGTATTGTTGATATAATGTTAAATAACTTGCGTGAAATTTTTTTTCTCTCATAAATATCCATGACTCTATCTGTAATCCAAAATGAAAATGAATTATTCTCCAGTTTTCTAGTCCTTGGGTCTAACTATTCTTTCAACAGAGCTGCTGTCATACCCAATTACCTGAAACAGAATAAAATTTGCAGTATAGTACAACATACTTTAATAGCTATTATCTATGAAAAACATTACCTACAACTTCCTTAGCAATGTGTCTATGGAGAATAATCCTTACATAGTAAAGCAAATAAAAATCTTAACATTCAGTGTTTTTGTTTTTGTTTTTATGTATCAAAGCAAGTCTTCTACAAATATGAACTACCCTAGTCCTGCAAGATGATAAGAGCATATAATTTTCCTGTAATGAATAAGTACAGACTTTATTATTAAAGCGACTCATTAGATATTGAATGGCTTAGTAAGGAAATATTTTCAAATAAAATATTTGTCAGTTCTAGAAAAATGGTTTTGCAAAATGTCTTCTGATTTATTACCAACATTTTTCCTTGCAAATTCCTCAGTATCTTTGACTAAATTGATGCTTGGTTTATTCTTCAAATATCCAGTTGTTAATGGTATAACACTATAAGGATGTAATTTAAAACCATTAGCTCAAGCTGAAAAAATAACTTCAATTATATTGCATTCTTGTTCTTAATAAAAATAGTTAAAATACTAAAGACATAAATCTAGTGTGTTTTAAAATTTATTTAGCCTACCATTTATATATTATTGTTTACAACAGGCCCTTTATAATCACTATACATGGGCAAAATAAAATCTTTCAAACTTTTGACCTAACAATACTTTATAGTTAGGAATAGTAATAAAATACAAAATATATCAATGTGAAATTGGTTAGCAGAAAGATCTTTGTTATAGTAGACTTCAGAATGAGAAGAAGAATAAGCTTTTCCATTTTTTTTAGAGAAAACTCTGAGCTTATTTTCTTCTGGAAAAAATATCTGAATTTATTTCAATATTCAACAGGTTAAAAAACCTTTCATGATATACATCCATAGGTACATTTTACTCAATTATTCATTTATCATCCTGTGTTAGTAAAAGATCTAAAGATGTACAGGAGATGCCAAATTAATACAAACCATAAATATATTGTAAGAGAAATCAGAGCTAGTTAAATTGCATCTGATTTAAAGAGATTAACAGCATGAGGCTGTGGGTGTTACTGGGATGCTTCTAATTACAGGAAAGCATTCTAATCAATAGGAGATCAAAAGCCTGTATCTCCTGTATCTAACAGAAAAAAGATAATTGTAAATACATTATATTGATATGTATTTAAACATTGAGGTTTTGCCTTTAATTTATCTAAAGTTTATGTCTGAGAGAGTAAAATTTTGTTTCAGGTTATACATTTTGAAACAAATATTTTTCATCCAAGACATACGACTTCTTATGGTAGTACATTACGATTACTGAAGTCATTATGTAAACCATAATCATTTAAGAGTATTGTCCCTTGAGAAAGTAAGTTCAGAATCTGCAATTATGATGGGAGATATAATAATAAAGTTCCTCATTGCTATGACTTCACCTCAAATAATAAACCAAAATCACTGTATAAAATCAACACAATGAAGCATAAACTGGTATTATCATTGTATATTATAATAATCATCTTTGTGTCCTCAAATTATTTTTCAAAGTCCTGTTTATTACAACGTTAGAAATAATCTCCAAAAGTGCCACTAAAATACAATTACACATCTTATGCAAAATTTATTTTATATTCCTCGCGGCACTGTAATAACACATTCTAAAATTTTTCTTGTCATTTAACTAAGTCTAGACACACTCTTAAATTTTTATATATATTACATATAATTTGAGAGGAGAGAGAGAGACTGAGAGTAGGTATTACTAGTATAACAAATTCTTAAGTTTGCTTTTGCTGGCATCACTGTTAGCCCTACCACGTTATATTTTTGCTGTGCACAGCAGTTGATTACAAAAGAAAAAAGAAAAAAAAAACATTTATTAATAGCAGCAACTTTTTAAGTTTTAGAATTAATGAAATCAAAACCAGAACAAATATAAAACAAAACCCCTGGTTTTGTAAATGTAGAGAAACTAAAATATTCAAAGCAAGTATTATTTTATCTTTTATGTCTGAAAGAGTAGTAAGGACCTCTAAGCACTTATAAGGACCTATTGAAAAGTTAAAGACAGATTTTAAAAATTAGATAACCTATTGGACCCATCACTTACCCCACCTGAATTACTAAGATTTCTAACACACACTTAATTTCATGGATGAAAATATAACAACTCAATCGTTGCATTTTTAAAGTGATTCTAAACAGTAGCATCAAATGTGAAATAGAAAGTTACATAAAGGAAGATTGAATTTTCTTTAGAATGTGGAGTGAACTACCCATTTCCAACATACACAACATACACAAGCATGCCTGAATCTAGTTTTGAGAATACATTTGTAGATCCTTTTCTCCTTTCCCCCATGCACTGGTAAATTTATAAGTAGCACAATGATAAATAGAATTAATTTGCAGAATTCATCCCTAAATTAACACATTTTTTCCAGAACAATTCTCTGCAACATATTTAGTGTAGATATCCTTCTGCATATATTTCAGATAATTATAGCTGCAAGGTTACTGTCCAATAAAATGTACAAACAATAGCAATTTTCAAGTAATGTCTAAAGATATCCAATATATATTTTTTGACATTATTATTTTAGGGTATCTACTTAAAGCCAATTCTATTATCTAATGCTAAGGGCACTCTACTTAAGTGTTTCCCCCCCCTTTTTTTTAATCTAAGAAGCATGTTAGGTTATTAATGGGGTGATAAAAAGAAGATAATTGTGGTTTACATTCCAAATAATAACTGATTTCTCCCAGACATAGCCAGAGGCACTATTGTTTTGTGACTTATAGACATCATTACCAACTTGTACAACTTGTAATGATACCAAGACCTTACTAAAATTCTGAAGATATCCTGCTCCTAAGATCTCCTGAACTCTTTGCTGGTCTGTAACTTACTCAACTCTTGTGTTTCTTACTCATTTTTGTTTTCTTTTGTGATCTTTCCTTTAACCTCACTTCAGGAATACACTTGGACAGTGACTTCATACCTCTGTTCTTCTCAGCAATCAACAATGCACATAAAGAAATTTGGAACGGTCCTGTTATTTTGATGTCCACAATTTGGTGCATTTCCAAAGGCAAGAGGAGCAGATTCAGGCAGCTGAAACCTCATCCTTGGGGAAACCTTAACAGCTGCTTCCATTTACAGCTTTAAAGACCTATCCTGGTTTACAAGCGTTTGCATATGTAGGCCAGACTACCAAACACCAGAAGATTTATTACAAATGAATTTTACACGTGCGTGGGGTGAGAAGCGCTGCAGAAGCCTGACTTTTCATTTCTGCTGCTTTACTGATTTTTCCGCTCTGCTCTGCTCCAGGCACGCAAGTCTTCATATCTACCCCATGACATTTTCCTTCAGCACAGCAGTGAAAACAGGAGAAACTTATATTTCTTAACTCTGCACTTGGCCACACCCTGAGAAGGCATGCTTTTCTGGTACCATCACTCCCTCTCCCTTCCTTCTTTTTCTCCCTCCCTCAAGCTACCACAATTTTGCTTTTAAAGCAATCAGGCCATTTCTTTGTGTTTAATTTTTAAAACAAGTTACCATCTTATAATAAAATTCGACATCCAGTGGCTTTCTTTAAAAAAAAAAATCCACCAATGATATTTCCTTGGCCCCAAAGGAAAACTTGGGTTTCAGCTTTCCCTGGGAGCAGCACCCCCGCCTCCCTAAGACGCACCCTGCGTGGATCCCCGCCCTCCCCACGCGCGGGGGCGCAGTGACCGTCCCCTGTTGCTCCTCCACTCGGCGCCACAACAACTTTCCTCAACCGGGTGCCAACTTCCAGGTCACAGCCCCTGCGGAGAGTAGAAGGGTTCTGTGTATAACCCCCACAATAAAAAGCAAGACAACGGGGTCCTACCAGCGCGGCTCTTGATGACGTCGGTAAATCCGTCCCGAGCGGCATCTTCCCGGGTCTCCTCCGGACCCCCCAACTGTGCCATAGCCACACGCCACGTGCCCTGGCTTCCCCACGCCCCAAACTTTGGGAGCCAGGTGGGTCCGCGCGGTCCTTTTGATGCTCTCCCAAGCAGGTAGCTCGCTGGGGATCTGGTGTGTCTGGGGGCGGATTTCCCTCCTCCCCAGGCCCTCAGCCACGGAGACAAGCATGCGGGGGGAGGGGGGGTGCGGGGGGAAAGACGGGGGGCGGAGGGGCGGTGAGCTGGAAAACACAGAAACACTGACACCTTGGCGTAGGTTGGTTGAAAGGGGACGCCGTCAAAATGCCCAGCCCATCCTTAGAGACAAGGAAACAGGTGCTGTTCCCAGCTCATGGCTCTAAGATAGAGTGGGCGAGGCCTAGAAGGTGAAAGCTGAGGAGGGACCCGGTGGTCAATAAATCCACAAGCAAGTTGGAGACTCGCTTTTCCACGCTGCGCAGAATCGATGCAAAAACAGGAGCAATTAGGGAGCTGCTTGCCAAAAGCAGCACATGAGGTCATGAATGATTTAGCATTGCCACTTATACGATGACTACACTGAGGAGAAGGGTCACTGGTTTTAGCAATCTGGGTCACTTACACGTGTGTACCCCATTTTGTATCCTGAGTTGAGTGCACAGACTAGACATGGGTAATATAGGCCGAAGACAATACATTTTCTTAGGAGATTTCACCAAAGCTACCCACTCTTCTTCAGTGCATATATTCACTCTGCCTCCTCCATTCCTTCCTCCCACCACTGAGGCTAGAATTAGATTGGACTATAAACAGCTCATATGACTTTATTTTCTAAAAATTTCAGTAGTGACTTTCACTCGGTTAGTATCCTTATTCCCTCCCCCACCCTACACGCACAAATAACTCATCCTGCACTTCTTCCTGAAGTAGCCCAGCAACCGTAAATCCTATCCATCATCTATTGAAGAAAAATTAACTTTGCAAGAGGAACTTGGCAAGACACTTAGCAAGAGCTAAGGATTTTCTTTTTCTTTTTTTTTTCTTCCTGCATTTTCATTCACAGTAGACTCTTATCCTTTTCTAAAACACTGGTTCTCAAGTATGACTAAGCATTGGAATCATCTAGAAAGCTTTACAAAACCCTAATGCCTGGTTTCCACTGACTAATTGTTCTGGACTCTCACCTGGGTATCGGCAGTTTCACAAGCTCCCGGGTTACTCCAGTAACCATTCCAGTGGACAACCAAGTTTAAGAAATGTTGATAAAATGGTCTATACATGGTCAATTTGATCCCTTCATTCAGAAGATATTACCAGTAACTCTCTTTAATTCCCATTATGCCTTTGATTTAAAACATGATGTGTTTGCAGTCCTGATTTCCATTGCCAAATTGACCTTTTCATGGCAATTGATACTTTATTTTGACAAAAACTTAGTAGTTAGGCTTTACTGCAGGATTTCCTTAGATTAAACATAGCATGGCATTAGGATGGATAGATAAAATGACAAAACAAAATAAAGTCCAGAAATAGATCCTGCCAAAGAGGATGATGTTTACATATGTTTTAATTTATTTATTTAAAAACCTAATATATAATGTTTGTTCTTTTATAAAGTTAGACTCTCTTAACTTAAACTATATTATTAAAAACTCCAGATAGATTACAGATTCATATATGAAACCATATGGATGATAAACTTAGAAAAGTTTGAGTTATGGGGCATTCAGAAACCAAAGACTAATCCCAATTGACTTTAAGGAAAAAAATGCATATAAAAAGTCAACATTTATATAAAGTAAAAAATATAATGAAGTGAAAAGATAATATACTGAGAAAAAAACATTTACAATATCTATCACAAAGACTTATTATCGCTATTTTAATAAATGTCTACACACCAATTTGAAAAATATAAAATGCAGTTAAAAAATATGTGACCTAGATATAAAAGTCACAAAGAATAGAAAAATCACCAATGAAATTATGCAAAGGTAATTAACCTTCTCACAGTCAAAAAAAGCAAAAAATATTTTCTGCCTATCAGCCAGATGAGAAAACAAGCAAAGGGAATAGCATTCAGTGCTGGAAAGGGTGTGAAAAAAGAACCCATTCATATTATATTAAACAATGATATATTTGGTAGCTACTTTAAAAAGTATGATTTGATCCTATACAAATTATTACTGAACCAAATTCAGTGTTATATAAAAAGAACAATATATTACAACAAAATTGCATGTATTTGGTCAAGAAAAAATTCACTGTAACACTGAAAACCAATCAATGTGATACATCACCTTAAAAATATGAAAGATAAAAATAAATGTAGAAAAATTTTGGAAACTTTGACATTCTCTCTCTCACACACACACACCTCCTGGGAAACTAGAAATAGAGCTTTCTTAATTTGATAAACTGTATCTATAAATATTCTACAGCAAACACCATATATAATTAATATACTCGTTATATACTAAGTCAAGAAGATAAAATAAAAGGTATGTTTGGACAGAGAGAACAGAAGCTGTTATTATTTGCAAACTAACTCTACATGGAGGATTCAAAGAATCCTCAGATGAAATATTAGCCTTGATAAGTGGATTTAACAAGATTTCTGGATACCGTGTCAATATCCAAAAGTTAATTGTACTTTTCAGAAATAAACAGTTAGAAAATATTTTTAAATAATATCAATAAACATTACTTGTAAATAAATCTATAAAAATATGTGAGACCTCTAAGCAGAAACATATATTATGAATGAGAGGAATTAAAGAAAACCTGCATAGATGGGAGAATATATCATGCTCATGAATTGACAGATACAATGTTATAAAGTTATAAACTCCCCTGAATTGATCTGTGCAGTTAATGAAATCTCAGTCAATCCCATCAGGAGTGTGTGTGTGTGTGTGTGTGTGTGTGTGTGTGTGTGTGTGTATGTACATTCTAAAATTTATGTGGACATGCAAGGACAGTGTGCTGTTGGTGTGAGTATAGGTAATTAGAACGATAGAACAGAACTGAGAGTATAGAAACAGACACATATATATATATGGTCACCAGATGTATAGCAAAGGTGGCACTGCAGTTCAGTAGGGAATGAATCATCCTTTCAATATGGGGTGTAAGGTCAATAGGAGATTATATTTTAGACTTAATGTGAAACCTGTAAAAGGAAAAACAAAACTTCCAGAAGATAACATAAGAGAATATCTTCATACCCTTGATATGAACATTTTTTGAACAAGACATAAAAGCACTAATTTAAAGGAAAATATTGGCTGATGGATGTCATTAAAACAATAAATTTTATTCATCAGAAGTTCTAAGAGACTGAAAAAGAATATCACAGTTTGAAAAATATTTGTGTATCTGTAAAAAAAAAACTAGTATCCAGACTGTATAAAAAACGTAGACAAATAAATTTAAAAGAAAATTTATTTTATCCAAATGAATAAAATATTTTAAAAGATGTTACACCAAAAAGAATGTCAAAATGCCCAATACAAATATGAAAGATAGCCAGGCTCGGTGGCTCAACCTATAATCCCGCGCCTTTGGGAGGCCGAGGTGAGTGGATTGCCTGAGCCCATGGGTTCGAGACCCGCCTGGGCAGCGAGACCTCATCTCTACAATAAATCAAAAAAAAATCAGCTGGGCATATTAGCGCATGCCTGTAATTCCGGCTACTTGGAAGGCTGAGGCGGAAGGATCACTAGAGCCCAGCAGGTCGAGGCTGCGCCTGCGGTGGCCGGGAGCGGCCACTGCACTCCAGTCTGGGTGACATTATTGAGACTCCAACTCAAAAAAAAAAAAAAAAGAAAAGAAAGATCCAGGCACAGTGGCACATGCTTGTAGTCCCAGCTACTCAGAAGACTAAGGCAGGAGGGTCCCTTGAGCCCAAAAGTTTGAATCCAGCCTGGGCAACATAGTGAGACCTTGTCTATAAGAGAAAAAAGAATGAAAAGTTGTCAACATTGTAAAAATATCAAAGAATTAAAAGTAAAGTCACAAAGCAAAAAACTACACACCCATTGTAATGACAACAATCGAATTTTTTTTTAAATTGGTAATACTATGTACGGATGAAAGTGTGGTGTAATTGGAAATCCCTTATACACTGCTTATGGGAGTGAAAATTGACACAACTGCTTTGACAAACCACTAAAAGAATATACTAAAGCAAAAGTTGTGCCTCCCACATGACACATAAATTTCACCTTTAGATATATTCTCAAAAATAACCAAAAAAATGTGCACCAAAAGTTTGAAATAATAATAATTCAGTACATTTTCTATAATAGCCAAAATTAAAAACAATCCTGTTATGAACATGTGTGTTCAGGTGTCCTTTGTAGAACAATTTATGTTCCTCTGGGTATATTCCCAGAAGAGGGATTGCTGCAATTTTATTTTAGGTATCGCCACACTGCTTTCCACAGAGGTTGAACTAGCTTGCACAACCACCAATGGTGTAGAATCGTTATCTTTTCTCCACACCTGTGCCAGCCTCTGTTGTTTTTTGATTTACTAATGATGGCCATCCTTATTGCCCATCAAAAGTGGACTGGATAAAGAAAATGTGGTACATATACATGATGCAGTATTATGCAGCCATAAAGAAGAACAGAATCATGGACTTCACAGCAAATTGGATGGAGTTGGAGACTATCATACTTAGTGATCTATCACAGAAACAAATAATTGAATACCTCATGTTCTCACTCATAAGTGGGCCCTGAACACTAGTCACATTAGCACAAGGGAGGAAGCGGCAGTCACTGGGCACTGCCAGGGCAGGAAGGGAGGAGGGAGTGCATATAACAACACAAACCAGGGAAACGAGGGCCAGTTGGAGCCCCAAATTTCACCTGCATGCATGCAACATACTCGTGTAGTTAATCCTTACTTGTACCCACATCCTTAAAATAAGGTAAAATAACCCTGATATTCATTAACACTAAAATTGATAAAAATGCATGGCTATTAAGAGAAAGGAAAATGAAGGGACTACTGAAACATTCAATAATATACATGAATTTTAGACATAATTTGAGCAAAAGAAACCAAACACAATATTTACATATTCTATAATTCTATTTATATAGGGATTAAAAGCACAAAAAACCAACCTATGGTAATAGAAAATTAAAAGCAGGTAAAATCAATTTATGATTATAGAGGATAAAACTTGTAATCATTGGAGGGGACCAGTGATTGGGACCAGGATCTGGGTGTTAGATATATTCATTGTTAATTCTGCAAAAATTAATAAAGCTGAACATCTATGATTCATGTGTTTTTATTTATGTATATTTCCATATAGAATTCAATTTTTAAAAAATAAGCATGAATTAAAATTACATGTAAATATCATGTTATATGAAACAAGAAAATTATAAAGTTAATTGTATCTTTTTAAAAAATAATACCCTATATGAATGAATATATTGTTTGAATAAGCAACTTTAAATACACACACACACACACACACACACACACACGGGAAGTATAACATATTAAAAGTGAAGCCAGATTTTGTGAGCCTCTGAGCAGCTTAAGCGTCAAAGGCTGATAGAGGAGGTGGCTAGAAATGTTGCTCATTATTTTATTCTATTAAAAACATCTTCAAAAAGTTAGTTTGAAGTCTGCCTGGAAACTGTCTGGTGAAGATGATCAAGCAATAAAAAGGAAACTATTACAGTCATGCTCATTCCAAATCCACACTTCTTTTATTTATTTCTACAAATATAAAAATAGAGTTCTTAATATTTTCTTATTCTAAAGCATTGAGGTTGGAGAGGCTAGAATGCCTCTGTCTAGATGAGCCAGTTACATCTAGGTGACTGTTTAACTAGCTTTTATATATTTCAGATATTTTTCTCTAAGAATGTTGTCCAGAGTAAAGGAATTCCATGGACTACTGCAGAATTTTCAGTTAGTCACCACAAAAAACATTTACACTTAGGAAGATAAGAGACATTCAAATAATATCATGACAAAGAGTTTCAGATTACCAGCTAAAGCTTTATTTTATGAACTTTCCAACTAGAATTTGAACACCATAGTGTAACCAAAACTCTTAATTGTAAATATGACACATATACATTACACTAAAAATAAGCCTTACACAAAGTTTCACATAGTTTCCTTCCACAGATAATGCTGAGCTCTATTTTAGATGTATGTTTTATGTACTGTCATCACTTTACATAGAGATATCCATCGATTGCATGAGATAACTTTCATGAATCAACATGGTTATTTGTTAGTTTTCTCTTAACAGAGATATTTTAGAAAACACAGTTAGAAATATGTGTATTTTAGGGATGCAGAGAAAGCATTTTTCCCTAGGAGACTGGAAGTTTAGTTTATATTTTTAGATTTCCATCATGGGTTCTGCAAATTTTTCTAAGAAACATTTTCAACACAATCAAGGGTAATTTGAATCACAACATTTTCTTTCTCTTTCCAAACATATTTTTTTAGGAATCTCTTTGAAATTTTTGACTACTAGAATGATCTAAATTTAAGTATGCTCTTGTCTTCTGGTGTGTCCTCAGAGTGGGTGAATTCTAGGAGAAGAGGGAATATAACCTTGGTATTGAGGATCTACTGATGTTAGAGCTAAAATGTAGGTGTTAGGCTTTTCTGTTAACTTTCTGAAATGCTCCAACATCTCCTGCTACTCAAGATCAGTTGCTAGTTTGAATTTCTTAGTAAGGTTAATTTTTCTCATCATCAACGACCATTATGCAAAGTCAAAGAGATGGGAAGGGCAAACAGACTATACCTCTTGATTGGGCAGTTCTGAAATTCTGGAGTGCATGTGGAACCAAAGATGTTATCATGGCAATTTGTGAACATACAACCCGTCACACAGGTAAATTTTCTTAAAACGAGGCTCAGGATAGTAAGCATATTTGAGCAAGAACTTGGTTGCACTTTGTAAAATGAACCAATTTGTAAAAGAAGCTAGTTATTGTTCTTTTTGGCCTTTGAGATAAAAAAGAATGATCAACATTTTTCCTAGACTTGACTCATATCAAATATATTTCTTTTTTTTTTTTGAGTTGGAGTCTCAGTCTGTCACCCAGACTGGAGTGCAGTGGCCGCTCCCAGCCACCGCAGCCTCAACCTGCTGGGCTCCGGCGATCCTTCCGCCTCAGCCTTCCGAGTAGCCAGAATTACAGGCATGCGCTACCACGCCCGGCTGATTTTTTGATTTATTGTAGAGATGAGGTCTTGCCAAGTTGCACAGGTGGGTCTTGAACCCGCGGGCTCGGGCAATCCACTCACCTCAGCCTCCCAATGTGCAGGATTACAGGCTGAGCCACCGAGCCCAGCTCAAATATATTTCTTATTTGTGTAGACCACTGCTGCCTGCATTTCTACTTTTGGATTTTTTATTTGATCTGAAATTTTCACTCATAAACTAGTATATTTCCTTCTGTTACACACAAGGCTGGCCTTTTACCTGACATTATGAACTTCTGAAAACAGCCATACTATAGCTATACCTAAAAAAATGTTTACTCCTCTTCAGTTATCTAATCTGGCATGCCCATACATTTGATAATTTTTGGCAAACTCTGGGTCCCTAAACAATTTTAGTTTTAGAAGTGCTTATGGCATTAGCTAATTAGTAGTTTATTCTGGTCTTTAATAAAGAAGGAAATGAAAGAAGAATTTTCTCTAGGTTAAATAGAAAATTAGTGATAGAGCTATAACTGGAAGCAGATCCTGAGGCAAGAATTTGAAAGCAGATAATGTCTTTGGGAGACAATGCCACCGATAGAGAAATGAGGAGGAAAAAATAAAAAGAGGAAACATACACCACGTGCTACTGTAGACAACTAGGGTTAGACTTGAAGGAAAATGTTGAGGCTGAAAAAAATCTGTGTGTGTGAAATCATGAGACTGGAAGGGTTGTCTATAGATTTGCAGAGACACTTCCCTAAGCCTGAAAGACTTCACTTTTTGTCACATCAAATTTACCCAGTTTTAGATCATGTGTAGCTAGACTATTTGAATCAATCCAAATACATATAGAATGCAGGTAAATATGTTTCTTGTATAAATTCTCAAATAATCACATAGATGTAAACCTACAATTGTGTCAAGGAGAGATGTATGAGGTGTAATTAAAAAAAAAATCTTTTGGAGGGTAGGCCACTTGTAGTACAGGCTTCCCCTGCTCAGGTAAGTGTTCTAGGAAACCATCAAAATCAGTGCATCAGCTAGTGTTGTGAGAGATTGCGTTTGGGTTCAGTGAATTGTTTTTTTAGATTCTTTCAGTGCATTTGCTCATTTCACAATGGGTGATTTAGGAGTGTACCTGCCCACACTGTGCTGAGTGTTCAGAAGTTTTTGACCAAAAATGACATAACCCTCATGTCCTACTTTCCCTATTCACCTGGTCTCGTTGAGAGTGATGTTATTTGTTACCCCGAATGAAAAATCCTCAAAGGGAAACTGTTTTGCCAGTGTGGAATAGGTGAAACAAAAAATGGCATAAGCACTAAAAGTCATAAAATTAATTAATGTAGGCTTTGTAAGCAGCAGTAAAATAAGACCATAGAATATAATAGAAAATACTGAACTGCATAATACATAGAAAGAACAATTTTTGAAAAATATTTATTTCAATTTTCTTTAGGCATATATATGGACACGTGTATTTATATATCCTGAATCTCAATATAAAATATTATTGTTCCCCTCCCTTAACTTGGGAAGGTGAATCTTCTCTTTCTCTCTCTTTTTTTCTCTCTCTCTAATTTACTTTTAAATAAACTATATTTTCTAATCTTAAAAATAAAATATTATTGTATCAATTCAAAATTTTGGATGGTATTTTGAAGATTTTCTGCTTCAACTTTTAGCCTCACTGCAAACTTTTGAAAACAGCAATTAGAAGGATGACTTCTACAGACAATACATTTTCATTAATTAATTAAAAATATAAGGCAGATGAAGATACATCTCTATTCAGAATACTTAATGGACTCCATTTCACTCTAAATGAAAGTCTATTGTAAGCCAGTGCAATTACCTATGAGTTATATATGCAGCCCTTGCCTTCTTTCTCTCTAACTTCATTTCCTACTATTCTCATTCAACCTCACCCAACCCAGTAAAACTGGCCCTCTTGTTTGCAACACTTCCGGCACATACCAACCTCAGAACTTTTGCACTTCCAATTTCCTTTGACTGGAGACACTTCTTTTTTTTCCCCCATATTTTTCTTTTTTTTTTTCCTTTATTTTAAAGATGTGGGGTACAATTCAGGTTATGTATACAAATGTTCATTTTGCAGGCACCCTTGTTGATGAGGTGTGCCTCTCCCCCCACAGCAGTATCCCACTACTGTCAATCCCTTTCTTATAGTATTATGGTAATTGTTCAAGGCTCGCTTATGAGTGAGAACATATGGTACTCTGTTCTTTGTTTCTGTGATAGATCACTGAGTTTGATAGACTTTAAGTCTATCCACGTTGCTGTGAAGTCCATATGTTTTTCCTTCTTTATAGCTGCATAATATGCCATTGTGTACATGTATCACATTTTTTTATCCAGTCCAGCTTCGATGGGCAGCATAGGTGGTTCCATTGTTTTTGCTATTGTGAATAGAGTTGCAACAACACTTTTTACATAACTTAATAGTTTAATTCCTCATTTTGTTCAGATGTTTCTTATCTTTTCATTGAGTCATCCATGACCTGCCTATTTTAAATTTCTATCACCCATCTTCACTGCCAAACAGCCCTCATCATCCTTGCCTATTTTATATTTCTCCATAATACTTACAACTTCTGATATACCATGTGTTTTACTTATCTAATTATTTTCCATTTTCCCTAACTCACACTAGACTGTGAGCATCACATGGTTAATAATTTTGTTTATACTGTACTCTGCACAATCACCAGTGACTAGCACAGTCACTATTACATATAAAGTTATCAATAAATTGTTGAATGAATGACTAAAAACATGAATGAGCCAGGCTCGGTGGCTCAGCCTGTAATCCCGCACCTTTGGGAGGCTGAAGTGAGTGGATTGCCTGAGCCCGCGGGTTCGAGATCTGCCTGGGCAGCGAGACTTCATCTCTACAATAAAATTAAAAAATTAGCCGAGCGTGGTAGCGTGTGCCTGTAATTCCGGCTACTTGGAAGGCTGAGGCGGAAGGATCACCGGAGTCCATCAGGTCGAGGCTGCAGTGGCCAGAAGCGGCCACTGCACTCCAGTTTGGGCGACAGAGTGAGACTCCAACTCAAAAAAAAAAAAAAAAAAATGAATGAAAGGAAAAGTATTCCAAGGAGTGGGGATGATATACAAAGCAGTTATCTGTCTGGAGAGTGGACAGAAGATTTATTTAAATTTATTATCCAAATTTAAATTTAAAGCAGTCATCTACTAATAATTGAATGCTTAAAAATAAAAAAAAAGAAACAAATAATTGTACCTTAGAAAACCTTACCAAATTTAACACACACACACACACACACACACACACACACACACACACACACGAAAAAAAATTTGCCTCATAGGGTATAAGTAGAGTGAGTAAAAAATGTTATACTGTGTTAACTTTATTGTACTAATGCATTAATTAATTTAAAATAAATGTGACAATACTGTAATTCAGAAAACTATAACCCTAAGAAAGAATGAAAGGAGGCCAGTGTAGCTGGAGAGGAGGGAACGAAGTAAGGACTGGGATGGAGAAAGATGTAGCTGGAGAGATATTTAGGAGTCAACCAAAAGGCAACAAAGTACAAAACTAAAGAGTATTTATCTATATCCTTAAAACACTAGGAAGCCACGGAAGGCTTTTAAATTTGGAAAAGGAGTGTTGGGGGTCAAGAACAAAGGATGATACCATGACCTAGTTCGCATTTTAAAACGATATGGAAAAAGAATCATTTGTAAATAAGGTTGAGGTTTTATAGTGAGAGCAACTATATCTCTCATAAGTTTAAGTGTCACATCATTTTTTAGAACCAAAGTAGTTCTAATCACATTTCTGGATTAGTCCTTTTGGTTTATAATTCATTGACATTTACGAAACCCTTAAAGTTTATGCTTCCAAAAACCTTGGGAATATAATGATCATGGCATTATTCCAAGAAGATATTTAGGTTTATTTTATATACTTAAGCAAGTATTTTATATATATTAAGCAAGATGAGAGTCAGATATTATGATATTCAGTTACACAATTTTCCTAGATATTATGAAAGATTATAGCATATTTAGAGCATTAGCTTTGGACTCAATTATAACTTTATTATTCAGATAACTTGTTTTATTATACAAATTTGAATTTAAAGCAGTCATTTACAAATAATTGACTGCCCAAAACTAAAAAATTGAAACAAATAATTGTGCCTTAGACAGAAAACCTTACCAAATTTAGCATACACATACACACAAACACACAAAATTATCCTCATAGGGTATAAGTAGAGTGAGTAAAAAATAAGTAATACTGTTTATCTTTATTATACTAATGCAGTAATTAATTTAAAATAAATGTGATAATATTGTAATTCAGAAAACTGCTCCTAATTAAAATGGGAAATCAATGAGTTTTTATGTATATTTTTCATTAAGGAATAACTATAGCCTAACATTTAGGATTTTTCAAGATACCACAATGGACTGGTAGATACTTTCAAATATTTCTGATTATGACATGCAATAGAAAATATATTTTTTAGCCTGGCTCGGTGGCTCAGCCTGTAATCCCGCGCCTTTGGGAGGCTGAGTTGAGTGGATTGCCTGAGCCCGCGGGTTCGAGACCCGCCTGGGCAGCGAGACCTCATCTCTACAATAAATAAAAAAATCAGCTGGGCATGGTAGCGTATGCCTGTAATTCCGACTATTTGGAAGGCTGAGGCGGAAGGATCGCCAGAGCCCAGCAGGTCGAGGCTGTGGTGGCCGGAAGCGGCCACTGCACTCCAGTCTGGGCGACCGAGTGAGACTCCAACTCAAAAAAAAAAAAAAAAGAAAATATATTTTTTCACATATATGAACAATACAACACACAAAAATACATGCATATGTAAAAATTGAATTAAAAATTTCATCAAGCAGCAATTCCCCCTTTCATTATAAGACATGTTAATATTTTCTATTTTATTATATCTTATTCTCATTTTAAAAGAAATACTGGATAAACAACTTAATTTATTTGACTATTTACTAATACATTACAACACACAATTTGTAAAAACTTCCTATACAATAATGAGTGCTTTGTGCATGTTCATAGCTCACCACAGCCTCTACCTTCAGGACTCAAGAGATTCTCCTGCCTCAGCCTCCTGAATAGCTGAGACTACAAGTGTTTGCCACCATGTTTGGCTAATTTTTATCATTATTATTATTTTTTTGTAGAAATGAGTTATCACTGTATTGCCTAGGCTGGTCTTGAACTCCTGAGATTAATTAAATCTCCCATCTCAGCTTCCCAAAGTACTGGGATTACAGACATGAGCCACTATGCTCAGGTGGACTTTCTTTTCAAATGTTTCTTTGGATATATGTGAATCAAGATGTAATATCTATCTTGACTCCAGAAAATCTTTAAATTTTTATTCCCTTTAAAAGTTGTATTTATCAGCCGGGCTCGGTGGTTCAGCCTGTAATTCCATGCTTTGGGAGGCTGAGGTGAGTTGATTGCCTGAGCCCACGGGTTCGAGACCTGCCTGGGCAACTTGGCAAGACCTCATCTCTACAATAAATCAAAAAAATTAGCTAGGGGTGGTAGTGCACACCTGTAGTTTCAGCTACTTGGAAGGCTGAGGCGGAAGGATCGCCGGAGCCCAACAAGTCGAGGCTGTGGTGGCCAGGAGCGAGCGGCCACTGCACTCCAGTCTGGGTGACAGAGTGAGACTCCAACTCAAAAAAAAAAAAAATAAAAATAAATAAAAGTTGTATTTATCACTCTATCAGTGCCAATTAATCAGGAAATCGCAAATACTAATTTGAAACATGCACTATCAGTGGGCTGAATAACTGTGCATATGTGTAATATATATGTCCTTCTATGTACAAAAGGGGACTCCCCCCAAAAATGGAATTATTTTTTGGAGGGTGGGCCCTTGTATGTGGGGGGACCCAAGAAAGTAGAGATTATCTTTTGGAGGGTGGGCCTCTGGTATTACACTTGGAATTTTTTCCTCTAGATCAAATGGTCAACCAAAGCTTTTTATCTGGAAGTTTTGAGAAATTATGTCACAATTTACTGAAGAAACTTCCCGAATTGTGGCAGTCAGGTCACTGGTTCTTCCACCATGAAAATGCACCTGCCCACACAGCGCTGAGTGTTCAGCAGTTTTCAGCCAAAAACATGATGACCCCTGTATCCTACCCTCCCTATTCACCCAATCTCACCCCAAGCAACTATTTTTTTTTTTGTTTCCCTGGATGAAAAACTGTCCTCAAAGGGAAATATTTTGCTGACGTGGAAGAGGTGAAACAAAAAATGACAGAAGCACTAAAAGGTATGAAAATTGACAAGTTCAAAAACTATTTTGAGTGGGGGGAAAAGCATCTCAATAGGTGTGCTGCATCAAAGAGAACTTTGAAGGTGACTGAGTTTAAACATAAGAATAAATGCACAAATTTTTATAAATAAATTCCAGAGGTTTTTTTTTTGTTTTTTGGGTTTTTTTTTTTTTTTTTGCCCTCCCCCCATCTATGGCTACTGCAATTCCCTCTTATGTTGTACTTTATAAAAGTGATTTTAGAGTTTAAAAATAGTAGAGTATAGATGACTGCTGGAGGGAGTTGGTAAAAATTGCAACCCCATAGGATATTAATTCATCTACATTGGTAGAACCTACTGTATCTTATCTGAAAATACCTGAATCAACCACCAGTGTGGGTCTAGATGAATCAAAGGGAACATGGGGCGCAACACCAGTGAATGCAGAAGATCTCACATAAATAAACCACTGAAATCACCCATATTTAAACGTGAAGGTTTAAAAATATCTATCTATAGCTTCTGTTTCACTAAAGGCACATTTTAGACCACATTTGTAACCTAAGCCTTATTTTAAATAACAGCAAACAGATGGTATCTCTAGTTGTCCAAGATGGGAATTTCTGCTGTAAGGTTTAATGGTGTTATTTTCTTAAACTTTTTTTTTTTTTTTTTTAGTAGAAGGTGAAAAACTGCCATTTCAAAACTGCAATACGTTTTTCGAGTTGGCCGGGCTTGGTGGCTCAGCCTGTAATCCCAGCATTTTGGGAGGCCGAGGTGAGAGGATTGCCTGAGCCCGCGGGTTCAAGACCCGCCTGGGCAACTTAGTGAGACCTCATCTATACAATAAATCAAAAAAATTCACCGGGCATGATAGCGCGCGCCTGCAGTTCCAGCTACTTGGAAGGCTGAGGCGGAAGGATCGCTGGAGCCCAGCAGGTTGAGGCTGTGGTGACTGGGAGCATGCCAATGCACTCCAGTCTGGGCGACAGAGTGAGACTCCAACTCAAAAAAAAAAGTTTTTCGAGTTACAAGACTTGAAGGCTAATTGTTCTATTGTTTTAGAAACGATTATATATATATATCTGAAAGGATATTTTAATTTCACAAATGCAAAATCTATACTATTTCCAGAAATAGAGACCTGAGATGCTGTGGGTTTTCTAAGGTTGTATAGGCAGAAATCGTGTTTACTTTTGAGAAATGGTTATTGGTTCTGTATGGATTCAAAGTCTGTGAATTGGTGCTTGTTTTCATGGCATTCTTTGTATCCTTGTTTGATCTATTTACAATAGTTAGTGGAACTGGGAAGGGATTAGATTTCTAGAAGAACTTAGTGACAGAATCCTCATCTCATACAATAGGAAGCTGTAAATATTAAAAATGTAAGTTGTTGGTGATCTTATTTATTTGATGTTAGTAGCAACAGTGGGCATCCAGATAGATGACTGTACCCAGAAAGTTATATTATCTAAAACAAGCTAGCTGTAACAATGCAGGAAATGTGGTGGGCCAGAATTAACTAGAAGATACTTGTGTGTGTGTGGGGGGGGGGATATTAGTTTCCTAGATTTGCTTTAACAAATTATCACACACTGGATGGCTTAAAACAACATAAATTTACCCCTTCTCAGCTCTGGAGGCCAGAAATCTGAAAATAAGGTGTTGAAAGGACCCGGCTCCTTCTGAATCCAGTGGAAAGTATTAATCCTTACCTCTTCTAGCTTCATGTAGCACCATGACAGCAATCTGTGCCTCTTTTGTCACATGGCATTCTTTTTTTTTTGAGTTGGAGTCTCACACTGCACCCAGACTGGAGTGCAGTGGCCACTTCCAGCCACCGCAGCCTCGACCTGCTGGGCTCCGGCGATCCTTCGGCCTCAGCCTTACAAGTAGCTGGAATTACAGACATGCGTTACCACGCCCGGCTGATTTTTTTATTTATTGTAGAGATGAGGTCTCGCTGCCCAGGCGGGTCTCGAACCCACAGGCTCAGGCAATCCACTCACCTCAGCCTCCCAAAGGCGGGGGATTACAGGCTGAGCCACCGAGCCCGGCTTGTCACATGGCATTCTGTCTACGTATCTCTGTGTTCCAGTTTCCCTCTTCGTATAAGGAAAACAGTTTCCCTTTTCGTATAAAGAAAACAGGCCCCCTCTAATCTAGTATGAACGTTTCTTAATTTGATTATATTTGCAAAGACCATATCTCCAAATTAAGATACTTTCACAAGTACTAAGGGTTAGGATTGAACATATCTTTTGGGGACACAAAATTCAATCTTTATAAGGGAGGAGGTAAATTCATACCCAATACCTTCATGTGTACCCCATGAATCTAAAATTTAAAAAATAAAAATTAGTAGTCTGTAAATATGTGGATTTATTTGGGGGTTCTATATTCTCTTTCATCCATCCATGTGTCTGTTTCTATACCAATACCATGCTGTTTTGGTTACTGTAGCCTTATAACATATTTTGAAGTCGGGTAGTATGAAGCCTCCAGTTTTTGTTCAAAGCTCAAATTGTTTTGCTGTATAGGCATTTTTACAATTCCATACAAATTTTAGGATTTTTAAAAATTTCTGTAAAAGATAAGGCTGGTATTTTGGTAATGATTTCATTTGATATGTAAGCAGTGTAGTCATTGTAACTATATTAATTCTTTTGATATATAAACATTTGTATGTCTTCAACTTCTTTCATCGGTGCTTTGTAATTTTTCTTAATGGAAATCTTTCACTTCCTTGGTTAAATTAATTCCTTGGTATTTTTTGGTAGCTGTTATAAATGCAATTGCCTTCTTGATTTCTTTTTTGGCAAACTTATTATTGCAGTATACAAACACTACTGATTTTTATGTTGACTTTGTATCCTGAAATTACAAAATTTGCTTTTCAGCTCCAAGAGTTTTTTGGTGCAATCTTTCTTTTTCCTGTATATAAAATCATGTCAGCTGCAAAAAGTGACAATTTGACTTTCTCTTTTACAATTTGGATTCCCTGTATTTGTTTCCTTTGTCTGATTGCTCTAGCTACAACTTCCTTTACTATGTTGAATGGAAGTTTTAAAAGTTGTCATCTTTGTCTTTTTCCAGTTCTTGAAGAAAAGGCTTTCAACTTTTCTCCTTCCAATATGATGTTAACTATGGGTATGTCATATACGGCCTTTATTAATTTGAGGCATGTTGCTTCTATGCATAATTTGTTGAGAGTTTTAATCATGATGCTAAATTTTCTAAAATGCTTGTTCTGCATTTATTGAGGTGGTCATATGACTTTTGGCCTTCATTCTCCTTATATGATGTATTACATTTACTGATTTATGTATGTTGAATCATCCTTGAATCCCTAGTATAAATTCCACTTGATCATGTGATATAATTTTTTGATATGCTATTGAATTCAGTTTACTAGAATTGTGTTGGGAAATCTTGCATCAATGTTCGTCACAGATGTTGGCCTGTAGTTCCCCTTTTTCCTATATCCTAGCCTGATTTTGGTACCAGGGTAATTCCGACCTCATAAAATGAGTTAGAAAGCATTCCCTTCTATTTGACTTTTTGGAATAATTTCAGGATTGTTATTAGTTATTTATGCATTTGGTAGAATTTACTAGTAAATCCATCCTGCCCTGAGCTTTTGTTTCTTGGGAGGCTATGTATTACTGATTTAATTTCACTACTCATTATTTGTCTCTTCAGGTTTTCTATTATTTACTGACTAAATCTTGGTTTGTTGTATGTTTATAGGAATTTATTAATACCCTTTAGGTTTTCCAGTTTGTTAGCATATAATTGTTCATACTAGTCTGTGATGATCTTCTATATTCCTGTGGTATCACTTGTAATATCTCTCTTTTCATTTCTGATTTTATTTAGGTCTTCTCTCTTATTGATTAGTTTAGCCAGTGACAAAAGAAAGGAGGAGTTGTGATCTTAATCTGAGACAAAATACCCTTTATGTTACCAAAAACTTAAAAAGATACAGAAGGAAACTACATAATGACAAAGGGTTCAATCCATCACCAAGAAATATTCATCCTAAACATATATGCACCCAACATAGGAGTGCCAATTTTCATAAAGCAGCTTCTAGGTAAACTCCAAAAAGATATTGACTCTAACACTATCATAGCTGGGGACTTTAACACCCCACTCACCACCCTAGACAGGTCATCAGGACAAAATATCAGCAACAAGATCCAGAACCTCAATGTGACTCTTGACCAAATGGACTTAATTGATACCTACAGAGCATTCCACCCAAAGACCACAGACTATACATTCTACTCATCACTGCATGGAACATATTCTAAGATCGACCACATACTTGGCCATAAATCAAGTATAAACAAATTTCAAAAGATCAAAATTTTCTCATGCACCTTCTCAGACCACAGTGGAATAAAAATAAACATCAACACCAACAAGTTTCCTCCCAAAACCCACAAAGACATGGACACTAAATAGCATAATGCTAAACAACTCCTGGGTGAATGATGAAATCAAAACAGAGATCAAAAGATACCTGGAAACAAATGAAAATGAAGAAACATCTTACCAAAATCTCTGGGATGTCATGAAAGCTGTAGTAAGAGGGGAATTTATATCCCTACAAACGCACATGAAGAAAATGGAAGGATCACAAATTAACAGCCTAACAAGCCACCTAAGGAAGCTGGAAAAACAAGACCACAAAACCCTAATTTCAGCAGAAGAATCCAGATTGTCAAAATAACAGCCCAAATCCAGGACATAGAAGACAAAAAGACAATACAAAAAAATCAATGAAACAAAAAGCTGGTTCTTCGAAAGGATAAACAAGATCGATGGTCCCCTATGTGAACTGACCAGGAAAAAGAAAGAAAAAACCCAAAAAAGCACATTCAGAAACACAAAAGATGAAATCACATCTTACCCTGAGGAAATACAAAAAATCATTACAGACTACTATGTACACTTGTATGGAAACAAACTTGAAAACCTCAAGAAAATGGAGGACTTTCTGTCATCACACAACCTGCCTAGGTTGAAACAAGAAGAAATTGAGACCCTAAATAGACTATTAACAATCAAGGAAATTGACTACGTAATAAGAAAACTACCTACAAAAAAAAGCCCTGGACCAGATGGCTTTCCAGCAGAATTCTACAAGACATTTAAGGAGGAGCTGATACCAATCCTACTGAAGGTATTCCAGGTGATTGAGAAAGATGAAACCCTCCCCAAATCATTTTATGAAGCTAACATCACATTGATACCCAAGCCAGGTAAACATCCAACAAAGAAAGAGAACTACAGGCCAATATCTTTGATGAACATAGAGGCTAAAATTCTCAACAAGATCCTAGCAAACCAGATTCAACAACACATCTCAAAATACATCCATCATGACCGAATAGGCTTCATACCTGGGATGCAAGCCTGGTTCAACATTCATAAAACCATAAATGTAATTAAATACATCAACAGGTGTCAAAACAAAAACCACATGATTATATCATTAGATGCAGAAAAAGCTTTTGATAAAATCCAGCATGCCTTCTTGATAAAAACCCTTGAACATCTAGGCATATGGGGAACATACATCAAAAACCCTTGAACATCTAGGCATATGGGGAACATACATCAAAATAGTAAAAGCCATCTATGAGAAACCCACAGCCAGCATACTCCTATATGGACAAAAATTGGAACCATTTCCCCTGAAAACTGGAACAAGACAAGGATGCCCACTCTCACTCCTCCTGTTCAATATAGTATTGGAAGTCCTGGCTAGAGCAATCAGAGAATAGAAGGCAATTAGGGATATCCAAATAGGAAAAGAGGAAATCAAGCTATCTCTCTTTGCAGATGACATGATCGTGTACCTTGAAAACCCAAGAGAATCTGTCCAAAACCTCCTTACACTGATAAAGGCCTTTGGCAAAGTCTCAGGATATAAAATAAATGTGCAAAAGACAATTGCATTTCTTTACACCAATAATAAACAAACATAAGCCCAAATAAAAAGCACAATTCCACTCATAATAGTCACACACACACACAAAAGAAATACCTTGGCATCTTCCTAACCAGAGATGTGAAAGACCTTTACAATGAAAACTACAAAACTCTGCTCAAAGAAATCAAAGATGACACAAACAAGTGGAAAAATATCCCATGCTCATGGATTGCAAGAATCAACATTGTGAAGATGTCCATCTTACCTAAGGCAATCTACAGATTCAATGCAATACCTATCAAATTACCAGCAACATTCTTCTCAGACCTAGAAAAAACAACACAGGAATTCATATGGAAACACAAACGACCAAGAATAGCCAGAACAATCCTCAGCAAAGAAAAAAAACCAAAGCAGCTGGTATCACATTACCAGACTTCAAACTTTACTATAAACCTACAATCATCAAAACAGCTTGGTATTGGTATAGGAACAGGCATATAGATCAATGGAA
>NW_007247737.1:0-14150 GCF_000164805.1 Carlito syrichta | reverse complement strand
ATTCACCACCTACCACTGGGGAGAGGAGAACCTATTCAGTAAATGGTGCCGGGAAAACTGGCTGACCACATGCAGAAGATTGAAAAAGGATCCCTATCTATCCCCATTTGCAAAAATTAACTCTAAATGGATCAGAGACCTAAATGTAAAACCTCAAATCATAAGAACCTTAGAAAATGCAGGACATACCCTCATGGAAATTGGAACTGGCATCCAATTCCTGAACAAAACCCGAAACCCACAGGCCATAAGAGATAAGATAGACAAGTGGGACCTCATTAAACTGACAAACTTCTGCAAAGCCAAAGAAACCATCAAAAGAACAGGGAAACAGCCTACAGACTGGGAAAAAGTATTTACGAACTCCAGGTCTGATAAAGGCTTAACATCTTGGATCTACAAGGAACTCAAATGTGATGAAAAGAAAAAAACAAACAACCCAATTATAAAATGGGCAAAAGATATGGACAGACACTTCACAAAGGAAGACATCTGAGCAGCCAACAGACACATGAAGAAATGTTCAACCTCACTAATCATCAGGGAGATGCAAATCAAAACCACACTGAGATACCACCTAACTCCAGTCGGAATGGCAGTTATCAATAACTCAAAAAATAACAGTTGTTGGAGAGAGTGTGGTGAAAAGGGAACACTTCTACACTGTTGCTGGGAGTGTAAACTAGTGCAACCTCTGTGGAAAGCAGTGTGGTGATTCCTAAAAGCTCTAAATATCAACTTCCCATATGACCCTGCATTCCCCTATTGGCCTACTGGGAATATACCCTGAAGAACTCAAATCACTCTATCACAAAGATATCTGCACACGAATGTTTATCGCAACATTGTTCACAATAGCAAGAACCTGGAACCAACCATGCTGCCCATCAAAAGAGGACTGGATTTTAAAAATATGGTACATATACACGATGGAATACTATGCAGCCATAAAAAATAACAAAATCATGAATTTCGCAGCCACCTAGATGGAACTAGAGTCTATAACACTGAGTGACCTCTCACAAAAACAAAGATCTGAGTATCACATGTTCTTACTCATATAATGAACCTTGATCACCTTACGTACTACCATAAGAAAATTACTGACAGTGGTGGGAAACTATGGGGGGGAGGGGAAGGGGGATGGGACTAATGGTAATAAACATCTGTCTGGGGACGGGGAGACACCTCTTATCAACAAGGGGGCCTGAAAGAAGCATATTTGTATATCTAACCCTTAACTGTACCCCACAATATCATAATAAAAAATATTGATTTAAATTAAAAAAAAAAGAAGCAGAATAGGAAGGTAAAAGATGGTGAATCATGCTGAAACAATTAAGTCATTGTAAAGACTTAATTTTATGCTCAAAGGGAAGAGAAATTACTGAAGAGTTTTAAATGGAGAGGTGACATGCCCTGAATTTAATTTTTTAATTTTTTTTCAATGTTTAATTTTTTTTCCAGTGTTTATTTTAAAGATATAGGGTACAATTCAGAGTTAGGCATACAATGATCATTGTAAAGGTAAAGTTTGGGACTCACTTTGGTCCCCTTGTCATCTGATTTGATATCAGTTACACTTATTGATAAAGTGTGCCCCCCCACTCCCTCCCCTAGAAGTTTCCCACTACTGCCAGTCCCTTTCTTATAATATTTTGATAATTGTTCATGGTCCACTTATGAGTGAGAATATGTGGTACTCAGTTCTTTGTTTCTATGATAGATCACTGAGTATCACAGACTCTAAATTCATCCAAGTGGCTGCAAAATTCATAATGTTGTCCTTCTTTATGGCTGTGAAGTATTCCATCGTGTATATATACCACTTTTTAAAATTCAGTCTAATTTCGATGGACAGAATGGTTGGTTCCATGTTTTTGCTATTGTGAATAGTGCTGAAATAAACATGCTCATGCAGGTATCTTTTTTGTAGAATGATTTGAGTTCCTCTGGGTATATTTCCAGAAGTGGATTGCTAAGTCATATGGGAGTTTGATTTTTAGATATTTTAGGAATTGTCACACTGTTTTCCACAGAGGTTGTACTAGCTTACACTCCCACCAACAAAGTAGAAGTGTTTCCTTTTCCCTGCATGCTGTCCAGCTTCTTGTTTTTTGAGTTGCTGATGATGGCCATCTTGACTGGTGTTAGGTGGTATCTCAGTGTGGATTTAATTTTCATTTCTTTGATGATTAGCAATGCTGAGCATTTTTTAAATGTATCTGTTGGCTGTTCATATGTCTTCTTTTGAGAAGTGTCTAATCATATCTTTAGCCCACTTTTTAATAGGGCTGTTTGTTTTCTTCTTTTCAGCATGTTTGAGTTCCTTGTAGATCCTAGATGTCAGATATACAGTTGGCAAATATTTTTTCCTAGTCTGTAGGCTGTCTCCCCACCCTTGTGATGGTTTCTTTGGCTTTGCAGAAACTTGTCAGTTTGATGAGGTCTCACTTGTCTATCTTATCTCTTATGGCATGGACAATTGGGGTTTTGTTCAGGAATTGGTTGCCAGTTCCAATTTCCATAAGGATGTCTCCTCCATTTTCTAAGGTTCTTACAGTTTGAGGCTTTATGTTTAGGTCTTTGATCCATTTAGAGTTGATTTTTGTGTATGGTGATAGGTAGGGGTCTTGTTTTAATCTTCTGCATGTGGTCAGCCAGTTTTCCCAGCACTATTTACTAAATAAGCTCTCCTCTCCCCACTGGTTGTTGGCAGAGGCTTTGTTGAAGAAGAGTTTGTTGAGAAAATGAGGTTTTGCTTCCCAAATCTCTATCCTGTTCCATTGGTTTATATACCTGTTCTTGTACCAATACCAGGCTGTTTTGATAATTTTACCCTTATAATAACATTTAAAGTCTGGAAATGTGATACCTCCCACTTTGTTTCTTTTGTTAAGAATTGTTTTGCCTATTCATTATCACTTATGATTCCATATGAATTTCTATATTGTGCCCAGGTCTGAGAAAAATGATGCTGGTAATTTAATGGGTATTTTATTAACTCTGTAGATGGCCTTGGGATGGACATCTTAACAATATTGATTCTTCCAATCCACGAGCATGGAATATTTTTCTATTTGTGTCATCTTTGATTTCTTTGAGCAATGTTGTATAGTTTTCATTGTAAAGGTCTTTCACTTTCCTGGTTAGGAAGACACCAAAGTATTTCTTTTTCTTTCTTTTTTTTTTTTTGTGGCTATTGTGAATGGGATTGTGCTTTTTATTTGGTTCTCTGACAGTTTGTTTTCAGTGTATAAGAATGCTATTGTCGTTTGCACTTCATTTTGTACCCTGAGATGTTGCCAAAGTCCTTTATCAGTGCAAGAATATTTTTGACAGATTTTCTTGGATTTTTGAGGTATAGAATTAAAGTATCATCAAGGAGGGATAGCTTGACTTCCTCTTCCTCTTTCCCTACTTGGATAACCCTAATTTCATTCTCTTGTCTGATTGCTCTATCAAGAACTTCCAAAACTAATTTAAACAAGAGGAGTGAAAGTGGGCAGCCTTTTCTTGTCCCAGTTTTCAGGGAAAATGCTTCCAATTTTTGTCCATTTAGCAATTTGTTGGCTGTGTGTTTATTGAAGAAGGCTCCTACTATTTTGAGGTGTGTTCCTTCTATTTCTAGGTGTTCAAGAGTTTTTATCAAGAAGGGATATTGTATTTTATCACAAGTTTTTTTCTGCAATGATATAATCCTGTCATCTCTATTTTTATATCTGTTGATGTATTTAATTACACTTATGGTCTCGTGAATGTTGTACCAGTCATTGATCCCAGGCATGATGCCTAGCAGGTCATGATGCCTAGCTGGTCATGGTAGATGATTCTTGAGATGTGTTGTTGGATCCAATTTGCTAGAATCTTGTTGAGTATTTTTGCATCTATGTTCATCAGGAATATTGGCCTGTAGCTCTCTTTCTTTGTTGGATCTTTACCTAGTATGGTTATCAGTGTGATGTCAGCTTCATACAATGATTTGGGGAGAGTTCCATCTTTCTTGATTGCTTGTAATACTTTCAATAGGATTGGTATCAACTCCTCCTTGTATATTTTGTAGAACTCCACTGGAAAGCCATCTCATCCAGGACTTTTTGTGGATAGTTTTCTTATGAGAGAGTCTATTTCCTTGGTTGCTATTGGTCTATTTAATGTCTCAATTTCTTCTTGTTTCAACCTTGGGAAGTTGTGTGATGTTGAAAAGTCCTCCATTTCATTTAGGTTTTTAAGTTTGTTTCCATACAGGTGTGCATAGCAATCTCTGATGATTTTTTGAATTTCTTCAGGTTCTGTTGTGATTCAATCTTTTGCATTTCTGATTGTGTTGATTTGGGCTTTTTTCTGTCTTTTTCTTGGTCAGTCTGGCTAGTGAGCCGTCCATCTTGTTTATCCTTTCAAAGAACCAGCTTTTTATTTTGTTGATTTTTTTTCTATGATATTTTTGTCTTCTATGTCCTTGTTTGGGCTTTTACTTTGGTGATCTGAATGCTTCTGCTGAAGTTAGGGTTTTGGTGGACTTGTCTTTACAGTTCCCTTGGGTGATCTGTTAGGCTGTCAATTTGTGATCTTTCTATTTTCTTGCTGTGTGTTCATAACGAAATGAATTTCCCTTTCAATTCTGTTTTTATGGTATCCCAGAGGTTTTGGTAAGATGTTTCTTTATTTTCATTTGTTTCCAGAAATGTTTTAATTTCTGCTTTGATTTCTGTGTCGACTCAGGAGTTGTTTCGCATCATGCTGTTTAGTATCTATGTCTTTGTGGTTAGCTTTGTTGCTGCTGATATTTATTTTTATTCCACTGTGGTCTGAGAAGGTGCATGGCAGTATTTCAATCTTATAGAATTTATTTATGCTTGATTTATGTCTGAGGATGTGGTCAATCTTGGAGTATATTTCATGTGGTGATGAGTAGAATGTATATTTCATGGTTGTTGGGTGAAGTGTCCTGTAGAAATCTATTAAGTCCATTTGGTCAACGATCAAGTTGAGATTCTGGATCTCCTTGTTAATTTTTTGCCTCAATGATCTATTTAGGGTTGTTATTTGGGTATTTAAGTCCCCAGCTATGATGGTGTTTGAGTCAGTGTCTATTTTTTTAGTTTACCTAGAAACTGCTTTATAAATGATGGTGTTCCTGTGTTGGATGCATATATGTTTACGATGGATATTTCTTTTTCTTTCTTTCTTTCTTTTTTTTTTTAGAAAGCAGGATTTATTGAGAGGACTGAAAAGTTCCTACAGTGGGAGGGGACCTGAAGGAGTTGCCCTAGGATGGATATTTCTTGTTGATGGATTGAATCTTTTATCATTATATAGTGACCTTCTGTATCTTTTTTAATTTTTGATACCTTAAAGGATATTTTGTCTGATATTAAGATCACAACTTCTGCTTTCTTTTGTGTTCTGTTCACCTGATAAATTGTTTTCCATCCTCTTACTTTCAATCTGGGAGTGTCCATTCTGGTGAGATGAATCTCTTGGAGACAACATATTGCTGCCTCATGATATTTTTTCCAATATGCCATTCTATGTCCTTTCAGTGGTACATTCGATCCATTCACATTCAGGCTAATTATTGAGATGTAAGTTTATCCCTGTCATGAGGTTCTTATAAAGTCTGTTGCTGTTTGTTTGTTTGTTGTCTTTCTTTTGATTTTTGGGTTGATTCATGTGTATTTTCTATCTTTTTCCTATATTCTTGGGAAGAATGTGGTCGTTCTTTTTTTGTTTTTCTTCTGTGTTTAACACTTTCTTAAGTGTTTCTTGTAGAGCTGGTCTGAAGGCAGCATAAACTCTTAGGAATTGAATATCTGGGAAAGATTTTAATTCCCCACTGCTGATGAAGTTTAGCTTAGCTAGGTAGGAAATTCTTGGTTGGAGTTGTTTATCTTTGAAAACTTTGAAGATTGGACTCCAGTGTCTTCTAGCCTGAAGCGTTTCTGTAGATAAGTCTGCTACTATTCTAATTGGTCTTCCCCAGTAAGCAGTCTGAACTTTCTCTCTTGTTGCCCTTAGGATTTTCTTTTATACCTACTTTGTGTAAATGGGTTACTATGTGTCTAAGAGTTAGTCTTCTCATTTGATGTCATGCAGGGGTTCTCTGAATCTCTTTTGTTTGAATGGTCATGTCTCTGGTGATATGAGGGAAGTTTTCTTGGATAATTTCATGGCATGTTTGTTCCAGGGTGGTCTCTGTTTCTCTATCTGCCTCAGGAATGCCATTTTATCTTAGTTTCAGCCTCTTGATATAATCATACATTTCTTAAAGACTTTGTTCCATCTTTTTAAGTCTTTTTCCTATGGTTTTTTTTTTTTTTTTGAGTTGGAGTCTCACTCTGTCACCCAGACTGGAGTCCTGTGGCCGCTTCCGGCCACCGCAGCCTTGACCTGCTGGGCTCCGGTGATCCTTCTGCCTCAGCCTTCCAAGTAGCCGGAATTACAGGCATGCACTACCACGCCCGGCTGATTTTTTTATTTATTATAGAGATGAGGTCTCACTGCCCAGGTGGTTCTCGAACCCGCGGGCTCAGGCAATCCACTCACCTCAGTCTCCCAAAGGCATGGGATTACAGGCTGAGCCACCGAGCCTGGCTTTTTTTTCCTATGTTTTTAACAGTTTAGGTTAGTTCCATATTTTGTCCTCAAGCACTGAGATTCTTTCTTCTGCTTGGTTAATTCTGCTTTCCATGCTTATCAGTTTGTTATTTATTTTGTTTACTATATTCTTTATTGCCATCATCTCATTTATTAACTCCTTCATTCTTTCCTCTTGTCTCTCCTCATTTCTATTCATTCTCTCTATTAATATCTTGATATTTGGGTTTGTGGTTTGGAACCAGTCATTCTGAGTACTCTTCGTTGTTTGAGTTTCTAAGTCTGTATTCTCAGGTGCTATCTTCCTAGGAGAGTGTTTGGGACCTGTATTCTTCCTTTGCTTCATTTTCATTTGTGATGGTTTTCCTCCCCCTTTCCCCTCCTTCTTTAATTACATTTCTCAGTGATGGGGAATAGTGGGGATAGCTTTCACTTCTGTTTGCTCAATCCCCTATTCTTCCTTATGTAGATCTTCTGGATTTGTTCAATGTTGAAACTGGACTTGGGATGGGGACTTTGTGCTTTTTGCAGTTTTAAGATTTGATTAAGGTGTGATGGGGGAGCTGTGGTTCAGAAGCTATTTGCAGATCACAGTATCCATTGACAGGTATATAGGCCCCCTGGTACCCACTTCCCACCAACTTATAATCTGTCTATATGATGAGGGCATCTCTATGCCCCCTGAGAGCAAAATGAGATAAGTAAAAGGGAATGAACAGAAAAAGGAGAAAGGGGGACTAAGGGAAGATGAAGACAGAAGAGAAGGAGAAGGAAAACAGACAGGCACACCAACTAATAAATAAACCAAGAAATCAAAAACAAACCAAAAAAAGAAAAAACAAGAACATACAAACATGTAAACAAACAAACAAAAACCCTGATGATGCACTTGCCCTCAAAAACACCCATACGCAAACAGAAAAACTAACCCCCCCCAAAAAAAAACCCAAATAAAACAAGTACTAAAACATAAACAAAAACAGAGAAGAAAAAAAAAGAGCTCCCTCTGTAGTCATTTTTGGAACTTCAGGTTCCTTTCCAAAGCACCTCTGGCTGCTGCATTGGTAGGGAACAGGCTTGGACTCCAGCCCTTCCCCCTCTGCTCTGCTCTGGGTGCAGACTCTATGGTGGCTCTTAGCCTGCAGACTGCTGTGGGAGGAGAGTGAATCAGATCCTGACTCACCCAACTCGTCCACTGCTACTGCTGCCAAGTCCCCCACTTAGATCCTATGTGTCTGTGCCGGGTCCTGCACGAGGGTGGAGCGTCTATCTCTCTGTGTCTGCTTCTGAAGTTTCCTCTCTGGATTAGTGATGGTCGATCCCAGCGGACTGGGCCAATCACCTCTGGGTTCCAGGTTGGAGGCTAAACAGAGCTGAGGGGCCAATGAAGGTCTCTGCCTGTCCTGAGACAGAGAAAATGGCAGCGGTCATTGTCTCCTCACTGGTGACGGGGGTCAGCTCCAGATTTCCTCGCTGAGCCCTTTCCACAGTTCCCTCTACCTGTTCCCCACCCACTGCTGGCAGTGGTGGTATGGGCCAGGTACCAGGTGCTGAGAGCAGCTGACCTCTGGTTCCTCCTCCTGGGAGATCTCTAAGAATGACTGACAATCCTACACACTAGGGAATCCAGTCTCAGGGGAGTGGTGGGGAATATCGGACAGTGTCTCCACTCAGACTGACTTTCACTCACCCAGAAGACTGTCTTTATGGAATTTCACTCACCATTCATGCAGACTGTCTTTATGAACTCTCAACCTTGCAGAGATTCCATGCTTCTACCAGTTCCATGGCTATCTTGCTTCCCCCTTCCATGACTGAACTTTTAAAAGGGTTCTCTGGAAACTGGAGAAAAAAAATAATGTAGACGTCTGCGGGCATAAAGAAAGGGACCACTTGTAATTTCTGCAATAGTCCAAGTGAGAGATGATGATGATATAGCCTAACGTCTCTCTTGTGTAAGAGATTAATGTGGTAAAAAGTCTGATCAGACTATATCTCAAAGATATATACTGAAAGGGGAGAAGTCGATATGAATACTGTCCTTGCAGCAATGCCTACTAGTGGGAAAGGTTGAGCACTTGTGGCATTTAATTCATTTAAATATTTATGAGGTTAGAGAAAGAAAGATCTGCTAAACATAAGACATTGCTAAGCATACAGACTTCGTACATTGTCCTTTGCTTACAACCTTGAGATCATCTCCCTATGATTTCACTTGTTTTTCTATTCCTCAAAACCTCCCTCTCCTCTAAACAACCCTCCAAACTGAAAATAAAGTAGTGGCTACTATCCTGTTTACTGTTAGCCACATCTGCATTAGGAGTGTTTCATTATATTATGAATATAATGTCAGGCTTTAGCCATGGTGATCAGGAGTTAAGCATACATAGTTTAATGTATTTGAGAATATCATTCTGCTTGTACAGATTCTTGCCATGTCCATGGCTCTTCTTTGGACATAATTAGATTTTTTTTACCTCATTTGGTATTTCAACCATCTATATTCTTTTTAGTTTTATTGGTGATCAAGACAATATATGCACATTTAAAATTCCCCATGTCCATGTAACCTCTACCACCTTTGCATGACTGCTAAATCAAACTTATTGGAATTTACACATAGTGTACATTATACTACTTTTGTTACCATACTATTATATTTATTTCTTCACCTTATCAGATCCAATAAATCTTTTCTGCAGTAAGACATAATCCATTTAGTTTTGCTATGCTTTTAAGTACACATTTAGGTGTGTAGATAGGTAGGTGATTACTAGGAAATAGTATATGATTAGGAGTTTCTTTTTTCTTTCTTTATACTAAAGGAAAATTATCTTTTCTTCCCAACACCTATTACCAGAGGTACCAAAAATAATGTTTTCTTTTTCCTAAGGAAATACATAATATTAATAATTAGTTCCCACATTAATATTAACAGAGATCAGAGCACAAATTAAACAAGATTAGAATGATAATTAATTTGGAATTTTAAAATTTATTCTTTTTTTTCATATATGCACCTACAAAGTGCTAAGCTCTTTGTCACTCATTCCCACAAGGTGGAAACCAGTTTATAGAAAACACAATATACGATGGAGACCCCAAAACCCCAGAATTATCTTTTGGAGGAGGGCCCCTGGTAGTACAGGCTTCCCCCAGTAGATAAGTACTCTAGGAACCCATCAACATTAGTTCACCTGCTAGCATTGTGAGAGGCTGCATTTGGCTTCAGTGATTTTTTTTTAAAGATTCTGTCAATGCATTTGCCCATTTCATGGCAGGTGATTTATGAGCACACCTGCCCATACCATACTGAGTGTTCACCAGTTTTTGACTCAAAACGCCATTATTCCTGTGCCCCACCCTCCCTGTTCTCCCAATCTTGCCACGAATGACATTTTTGTTTGTTTGTTTCCCAAGATGGTAAAAGTCCTCAAAGGGAAGTGTTTTGCTGATGTGGAAGAGGTGAAACAAAAAATGGCAGAATCAATAAAGGTTTCTGAATTGGTGAGTACAAAAACAGTTTTAAGCAGTAGATAAAGGATCTCATAGGTGTATTGCATCAAACGGAGAGTACTTTAAAGGTGATTGAAATTTAAACATGTAAGAATAAATACAGATTTTTAAATAAATAAATTTTGGTTTTTGGGTGTCACCCCTCATATACTATGTTCTAGTATGATGAGGCTAAAATAATACAGATAAGCAAAGAAAATATGAGGATGAATGGTTACTGTGTCAGAGAAAATGCTATGTGTTCACCAAATTTCATCTTAGTTTTGTCTTTTTGATAAGACTATATTTCCCAGCTTCTTTAGCAGCTAAATTAGGGTCACATGTGACTCTAAAGTTTGGCTATAAAATTGCCTGTATGGTTTATCTGCATTCTCTTTTTCTTCTACCAAATTAATTTTGAAAGTCATTTGCTTTCAATTTAGTCACATAATAGAAGGAACATGGATTCCTAAATCACCACTTTGAGTACAAGTACCAACAAGTTGAATCATCCAACCCATACTGACATGTTTCATGAGGAAGAAATAAATCTGTGTTTATTACACCACTGATCTTTCAATGTTTATTTGTTACTACAGCAAAACTTGGTCTAGTCTCAGTTTGGAAGGAAGGAAGGAAGAAAGGGAGGAAGGAAGGGAGTGAGGGAGGGAGGGAGGCAGGGAAGGAGGAAGGAAGATGGGTGTAGGAAAGGGAGGAAAAAAAGGAAGAGAGAGAGAAAGGAAAAAGAGAAAAAAAAAGAGATACCAAAGTTAACAAGGGCTAAGAGAAGAGGCAGGGAAAATATTTTCCTGACCAAAAGAGTGGATATGTTAGATATATGCCATTCTTCATTATAATCAAAAGATCCTGTACACACAGGAAACTATTGGCCAGAATGTAGCAATTTGTATATGTGAAGATAAAGATTACATATGTTTTCTGGTTTCACACTGATTTCTTCAAATTAAGCAGTTCAATAACCAGTTACCACAAGATAACTTGATTTGTCCATAGCTGTCTTTTAGGTATTTTCCAACAACTTTTCATTGGTCAAGTTCATACTTCAGTGAGTCCCAGATCATCTTCTCTATCAGGAAACTCATACCTGCTTCATTTCAAGCATTATATTTTGGCAGCGGAGGAAGGCAGCTGTTATCTAGCCTCTGTAAATAATCTGTGGAGGCTAAACTTCAGAACCTCAGTGATTCCAAACTGGCTATGTTCCAAACTCTTGCATTTTGATGAATCTCTCCTTTTGCTGACTTGCTGTATGAGAAATTGTTGACAAATCAGAGATCTAGATTCAGCACCAGGCTAAGGGAGTTGTATAAATGATACATAATTACTGGTGAAATGCCCATATCCTCGCCATTAAAAATAGTGAGATTATCACATTTCTTTTCCCTACATGTCACAAAATACTTGTCCTGACCAAGCTGCATTCTATTTATATGGATTTCTATGGTGCTTCTTCATATACAAAACATAACCTTTTTTAACTGAAGAAATTAATGATGCTTCACTTCGCTGTCATGTATCTCTTCCCCAGTTCAACTCCTTAGAATGAAAGATAGCATCTAAGAAATGTGTGTTATCTTCTAGTAGGTGAATAAGAAATAATTGTCATGTACCTGCTTTCTAGTGAATGTGTGTATCTTTTTATTCTGTAGTGAATTCGTGACATTTATGTAGAGATTTTTGGACTGTGTGTCTCTGGCCAAGTCACCTTCATCATTAAGCATGGATGATTTTCTCTGAGCCTAGACACTGGACTAGTCTTGCTAGTACTATGCTAGAGAAAGTAGCGCAGAGCACATAACACTGATGCCTTATTTTAAAGGCAGATGGAATTGTGTATGATTTCATGTCTTAGGAAAAGATGAAAAGGGAACTTAGTCTCCCTTGTTTTTCTCTTTGGCCAGCTCAAGGCTCATGAATACTGGAAATAAAACAACTCCAGAGGCTAAATGTGACATATGCGGCAATACAGCAAATCCAAGTCCCTTGACCTTGTCTAATGTTGGTTACATCCATCTTGTAGAATCTTAATTTGATGCCACTCTCATGTTAATCTATCTATGCATGTTAGTGGGCAATAAAGGCAATTGTAAGTAATCATAAAAATGTATATTTGAGAGATGTGTGACATTGAATTCAGAAATTTACATTTTTGTGGGAAAAAATAAAAGGGGGCCCTATTGTGACAGATTTAGGTTAATTTATTAGAAAAATTAGTTAAATTCACCCAAGACTGGTGATGCAAAAATCACAAGGAAAGCAAAGCTTTGAGAGAAGTGATTACATCTAAAAGTGAAGGCATTTGAGACATGGAAAGTGATCTAGGTCCTAAGAATTACAAAATTTGTGAAATGCATTTTGCCAAAGTTCAAGTAACATGTTCTTTCTCCTTGTGATCAATTATTACAGTAGCCCTTGCACACATAAACTAAAGTGAGACATAAATCAAATTGACCCAATCACCACTCAGTAACTCTAATGACATAAACAAGCAGCCAGCCTTTACCAACATCTTATTACATTTGACCGCCCCGTATTACAACCTAAAGTGTGGAGCCAAAAGAAGAGCGCAAAGAATAATGGCATATGGAATTCTGGTTTTAGAGCTATCATTACTTTTATGAAATTGGGTAAACAATGAATCTTATGGCTCTTCAGTTTCTCTTACATAAGGAAAATAAGAATACTCATCTTTTTTGTTATGTAGGTAGTGGCAATTGTCAAATGAGGTAATTTCTGTAAACATATTGAACATTATAGCGCACAAACAATTATGAAAGAGTACTTTCAGATAAATTTCTTTAGATGCATATTGGTAGTTCCTTTTTCTGAAAGAGCACTACTGAGCATCAGTGGTAATTTCATATCTATAGATCTCAGTTAAACTCAGACCAAGTTTCAGTCATTAAAAAAAAGAGCAAAACTGAATCACTCAGGTTAAGCATAAAGTGATAATTCAGTTCAATTAATTATTAACAAAGGTGCACATCTGTAACTCTCACTGAACACTAATCAGACCTTCACTAAGACACTGAAATTTGTACTGATTTCCATGTTCTGTAGCTATTTTATAGAAATTGAGAAGAGTTCAGAGCATGAAGAAAATTAAGGACATACAAATATTTAAAGAAAATTAATTAGAGAAATTGAGGAATATAGAAAGTCAAAGGTTAAGTGTCAGCTTTCAAGCACTAGATGGCTATTAAAAAGAGACTCATGATAGTTATTGTTATGCAATCATTTTCATTTAACCAAGCACATATACTATTGCTTTGTGTTCATAGCACTGCACTGTGCCAGACAGATTAAATAACAATAACACCAAATACAAAATTAAATCTGCTCCTTACCAAGAAAGCCATGAAGGACTTTGCAGTCAAGTTGAGGGAAAATGGGTCAACACAGAAAAGGCAGTTAAATAATAATGCTTCCTTTATACATCTATCATAATGGTCCAATATGACTTCAAGAAAAGAATAATTAAGGAGATTATTTGATGACAATTAACACAGGAATGATGAGTGCCTGCCTTAGTTAAGTCCTGGAATATGGGATTTATCTTCTAGCTTTATCTTCTAGCTATAAACAAATCATTGTCTTTTCAAGAACTTAGGTTTAACTTCTACACCTTTTAAAACAATTAAAGTGGAAAGATATTTGCTTTCACTAGTCAGCTAAATACTTTTATGCCAGTTGGAATAGCAATAATTATGGTGGCAGATGTGAAGTATGCTCGAGTATCTACATCTATCCCTACTGTGAATATATGGTGAGCTCAGACAATAAAGCCTAGGAATCCGATGGATATTATTGCTCAAACTATTCCTATATAGCCAAATGGTTCTTTTTTTCCAGAATAGTAGGTTACAATATGGGAAATTATACCAAAGCCAGGTAGAATAAGAATATAGACCTCAGGATGACTGAAAAATCAGAATAAGTGTTGATAGAGAATGGGGTCTCCTCCTCCAGCGGGGTCAAAAAAGGTTGTGTTAAGGTTTCAGTCAGTTAAAAGTATGGTAATTCCTGCTGCTAGGAAT
>NW_007247736.1:383467-386573 GCF_000164805.1 Carlito syrichta | reverse complement strand
AAAAAAAAACTTGAGTCAGAGTCCAGGCTTCGTGGCTCACCGTGTAACCCCAGCACTTTGGGACGCCGAGGCAAGTGGATTGCCTGAGCCCGTGGGTTCAAGACCAGTCTAGGCAATTTGGCGAGACCTCATCTGTACAATAAGTCAAAAATTAGCCCGTTGTGGCAGTGTGCGCCTGTTGGAAGGCTGAGGTGGAAGGATCACCTGAGCCCAGTGGGTCGATGCTGGGGTGGCCCTGAGTGTGCCATTGCACTCCAGACTGGGTGATGGAGTGAGACTCCAACTCAAAAAATAAAAATAAAAATAAAAACTAGAATCAGAGCATGTCATTACTGGACTTAAAACATTTCAATGGCTTCCTATTGCACTTAGAATAAAATCCTTACTTCTCGTGTGACCTTTGAGTTCCTTCATGACTGACCTCTGCTTACTTTTTTTTTTTAACTTTTATTTTTTGAGTCGGTGTCTTACTCTGTCACCCAGGCTGGAGTACCCTGGCATGATCATAGCTCACCACAGCCTCATCCTCTTGGCCTCAGGTGATCCTTCCACCTCAGCCTCCTGAGTAGGTGAGACTACAGGCACAAGCCACCACACATGGCTAATTTTGTGATATTTTTGTAGAGATGAGGTCTTGCTATGTTGCCCAGGCTGGTCTTGAACTGCTGGGCTCAAGCAATTCTCCCACTCTGGCCTCCCAAAGTGCTGGGGATTACAGGCATCAGCCACCATGCCCAGCTGCTTACATCTTTGACAACTTTTCCCCTCACTCATTTGGCTCTAGCTACGTTGTCTTCCTTTCAGCTCTGCACCATGCCATCATTTCTGTCCTACAACTTTTGTATGTGCCGTCTCCTCTACTTCAGATGCTGGTCTCTGCTCATCATGACCTCAGAGAAGACTCACATTCACAGATGCCTACTTTTTCCACTCGAAAGTTGCCTTGGCCTCCTTCACTGACTTTATCCTATTTTATTTTCTCCAAAGTCCTTATTCTTTGAAATAATCTTATTTGTTATACATGATTATTTTCTCCCAACTATAAGAATAAACCCCGATGGAGCAGGGATCTTATTTGTTTTCCAGTACCTTAGAATATTGACCAACACATATTGCTCAATAAGGTTTTGATTAATGAATGAAAATCAGACAGTCTGCTAGGCCTGGGGAAACACAAAGATGAATAGGATAGCTTTAAGAAGCTCAGATTAAGCCGGGCTCGGTGGCCCAGCCTGTAATCCCAGCACTTTGGGAGGCCGAGGTGAGTGGATTGCCTGAGCCATGGGTTTGAGACCCACCAAGGCAGCTTGGCGAGACCTCGTCTCTACAATAAATAAATAAATAAATTAGCCAGGCACAGTAGCGCGCGCCTGTAGTTTCAGCTACTTGGAAGCCTGAGGCAGAAGGATCACCGGAGCCCAGCAGGTCAAGGTTGCGGCAACCGGGAGCGTGCCACTGCACTCCAGTCTGGGTGACAGAGTGAGACTCCAACTCAAAAAAAGAAAAAAAAAGAAAAAAAAGAAAAAAAAAAAGAAGCTCAGACTCTAGTAGAGATGAAGACTTGAAAAACAATTGTAACAGAAGTGTGTGTAAATGACTGTGGAAACAGACATGAGTGCACCCTGACATTTGGAGTAGCTGAGCATTAAAGGTGGGGGAAATTTCACCATGTACAGAAAGAAGAGGCCAGGTGCAGTGGCTCATACCTGTAAGCCCAACACTTTGGTAACCTGAGACAGGAGAATCGCTTGAGCCCAGGAATTCTAGACCAGCCTGGCAACATAGCGAGAGCTTGTCTCCACAAAAAATTAAAAAAATTGTCTGGGTGTGGTGGCTCGCGCCTGTAATCCCAACACTTCAAGAGGCAGAGGCAAGAGGATTGCCTGAGCCCATGGGTTTGAGAACTGCCTGGACAACTTGGCGAGACCTCATCTCTACCATAAGTCAAAAATTAACCAGGTGTGGTGGCATGCACCTGTGGTTCCAGCTACTTGGAAGGCTGAGGTGGAAGGATCACCTGAGCCCAGCTGGTTGAGACTGTGGTGGCCGTGAGCGTGCCACTGTACTCCAACCTGGGTGACAGAGTGAGACTCCGACTCAAAATAAGTAAATCATAAAAAATGGACCAGGTGTGGTGGCATCCACCTGTAGTCCTAGCTACATGGGAGGCTGAGGTGGAAGGATCGCCTGAACCCGAGGCAAGGCTGTGGTGAGCCATGATCGTGTCACTGCACTCTAGCCTGGGCTACAGAGTGAGACTCAAAATAATAATAATAATAATAATAAAATAAATCAAAGAAGAAGAAAATGAGGGGGAGGTCACATTCCAGATGGAAGGATGGGCATAAGCAAAAATACAATGTCTTGAAAGGGGCTGCCATGTTTGAAGAATGGTGAATACTCCTGTGTGACAAGAAGAACATAGGATTGACTAGGAAGGCAGAAAGGGGACCTCTTAATAACCAACTATTGCTGATAATTGTTTCTAAATTACATGCCCTTTATATATTTTATATCTGTTTATTCAATGAACATTTACAGAGTTCCAAAAAGTACAAGGGAGGGATTGCTATATTTTTACTTTTTAAATCCATTTTTCTGTTCTTTTGATGCCTCTGACTAGACAGTCAGGGTGACACTTTTCTGAAAAGAGAGCTGAACTAGGTAATGGATTAACATCTGGTTTTTCTGTTTTTATTTTTTAGAGACAGTGTCCCGCTATGATGCCCAGGCTGGAGTGCAGTGACTATTCACAGGCATGATCACAGTGCACTGCAGCCTCGAACTCCTGGCTTCAAATGATCTTTCTGCGTCAGCCCCCTGAGTAGCTGGGACTACAGGTGTGTACCACGGTACTGGACTTTGGTTTTCTTTAACTGATTTCTAAAATTGTAGTCTCCTGAGAAAAGCTTAATAAGTTAACTTAGGTTTTCTTTTTTGTTGTTGTTGAGTTGGAGTCTCACCCGGTCGCCCAGACTGGAGTGCAGTGGCCACTTCCGGCCACCGCAGCCTCGACCTGCTGGGCTCCGGCGATCCTTCCGCCTCAGCCTTCCGAGTAGCTGGAATTACAGGCATGTGCTACCACGCCCGGGCTGATTTTTTGATT
>NW_007247736.1:359620-383192 GCF_000164805.1 Carlito syrichta | reverse complement strand
CAGGTCGAGGCTGCGGTGGCCGGGAGCGGCCACTGCACTCCAGTCTGGGCTACAGAGTAAGACTCCAACTCAAAAAAAAAAAAAAAAAAAAAAGAAAAGAAAAAGAAAAAAGAAAATGTTCCCAAAAGATCAAAAGAATTACAAAAGAATTACAGAGTCTAAATTCTATCTAGCCTAGGTTTATACCTCTGATGCTGCCTTCAATGGGGTATGTCTTGGAAAGCATAGTTGTCTTCCAATATTCCACTCAAAACAATAGAACCATAGCATACTAGAGTCTAGTTTCCCTCAAGGGCTATGTAGACCTATCATCTATGGACTTATCTAAACCCATTTGAAACTGTGTGGATATTCATTCTTTTTTATAAGTTTTTAAAGTTTATTACAGTTAATAAATAGTTTTGTTTTTTGAGCCAGAGTCTCACTCCATCACCCAAGCTGGAGTGCAATGGCACACTCACGGCCACCCCAGCATTGACCTGCTGGGCTCCAGCAATCCTTCTGCCTCAACGTTTCAAGTAGCTGGAACTGTGGGTACACACTACCACGCCGGCTAATTTTTGATTTATTGTAGAGACGAGGTCTCACCAAGTTGCCCAGGTTGGTCTCAAACCCGTGGACTCAGGCAATCCATTAGCTTCGGCCTCCCAAAGTGCTGGGATTACAGGCTGAACCACTGAGCCCAGCCAATACACAGTTTTTTAAAAAATTAGTCTTATGTTTACCAATTTTAAGCTTAAATCATTCATTCTGATTTTCAACAAGTATTTATTCTGTCTCTCTGAATAATATTTGTTATATTACTTAGGCAATCACAGCAAATAAAACATGTTCCCTGGCCATGAACAATACAGAGTCCAAGAGGAGAGATAACCAAGGAAACAAATAATTAAAGAATATAATACATATTAAAATGCAGGTACATAAGGGATAGTAACTGGCTCCTTAGCAGACTGGATAAGGTCTCATGGAGGTGGCGACGTCTAGCTTATTCTTGTAGGATATACTGTAGTCAACTAGACAGAAAATATGTGAGAAGTATATTCTAGGTAGATAGCTTATGTCAGAGCAAGACTTGTGAAAGAACTCAGTATATTCAGGTCTATAAGTAGGAACATATGTCTGGAGTATTAAGTGTGTAGGAAAGAAGAGAGGCAAGATGGCTGGACAAGGAATTGGGACCAAACTGTAAAGGGATTTATAAGTCTACATGTTAAGGAGTTTTGCTTATCTTAGTAATGATGAATCAGTAACATTTTTTCAAATAAAGAAGATGGTCAAATTTGATTTTTAGAATAATAAGCTCTTGTGACAATGTAGAGGATGGCTTGAGGGACAGAGAACAAATAGACTCCAGCTTTTTGTCCTAAGAGTCTGAAATTTGGGAACTCCCAGTTCATATCCTAAGTTTATTTAATGATTTCTAGTATATTCCATCTCATCCTCCTGAACTAATTCTCTGAACTTGCCTAGAGGAAGCATTGTCTCTCAGCATTTTGTTGAGTTAGTTGTTTTTTTCCTGGACATTTACAAAGATATGGCGATTTGTCACACACAATATTTAGATATAGAAAGTTTATGCCAGTGCTTTCTGATTGATTTTTAGTGTCTTTTTCAATGATGTCTTGCATTTTTCTTGCTTTTTTGTTTAATGAATTTGTTTTATGAATTGGTTGTCACGAGGCGACCATAAATCCTATTGATTGGATTTTCTAGACTTTGAATCTAGAGGAGAACAAATTTATTTAATAGGCATTTACTGTATATCTGCCTTCTGCCAGGCACTGCTCATGGTCCTAGAAATTTAAAAATGAAGGAGGACTATCTCTGTCCTCATGGAATTTACAATATAATAGAAGAGTTCAAATAATTTTTTAGAAAGGCATAAATGCTTATAAAAGTGCATACTTTTAGAGAGGAAAGCACAACTAATTTTGGCGGGCTGTCAAGAAGAATCAGAAAATCTTCCTCCCTTTCAAACTATATGAATGTGGAATTCTTAACTCTTTTTGTAGCATTTGAAAATACAAAATAACAAGAAGGTGCAGTCTTAATCGCCTTTGAGCTCCAGTTCAATTTAAGTCGTGTCCTCTTAACCACTTTCTTATAATGCATTATTTATTCTTAACTGCCCGAGAGTTTGTGAACATTTCTTTTTCTTTGCAAATTCCCCCCAAAGCTCTGGTCTGTTGACTTGTGGCAATCCAAAATGACTTTTCTATAAATAGCATTTTTAATTTAAACACATTAATCCCAGACAGTGGCATCACACTTAGTTTCTGCTTTGGTCCTGTGGCAGATAAGTCTTTCAAGTAGAGCCCAGAAGCTCAGCATGAATTTCATGACCTGCATTTCTTAGTAGCTACTTTGCCTTTAGCATCTTTTCTGCTTGATGAGTTGATAAAAGCTTGTCCTAGTTTCTTGAACCTGTTCTATAGCAATAATTCAGCTTGAATTTATTCTTTCATTCTTGTTTCCTTGAGGTTTAAAACCATTTAGTGCATTGATGTTTGCTTTTCTTTTCTTTTGAGTTGGAGTCTCACTCTCTCGCCCAGACTGGAGTGCAGTGGCCGCTCCCGGTCACCGCAGTCACCGCAGCCTCGATCTGCTGGGTTCCGGCGATCCTTCCACCTCAGCCTTCCGAGTAGCTGGAATTACAGGCACGCGCTACCATGCCCAGTTGATTTTTTGATTTATTGTAGAGATGAGGTCGCTCCAAGTTGCCCAGACGGGTCTCAAACCCGCGGGCTCAGGCAATCCACTCACCTCGGCCTCCCAAAGAACGGGATTACAGGCTGAGCCACCGAGCCCGGCAATGTTTGCTTTTCTAGTCTTAAATTCCAGGGAGGATTTTCTTCCCAAACTCTTAATAAATTCTCTGCAGAGCCAGAGATGTCTATTAATTTTCTCTTTATAAAATCAGAAATTATAATTCAATAAATTTATGTCTCAATATATTCTCTCTCATGTTTATCCTATGGTCTTGAAGTTGATGTTTCTATTCCTCACGCTATAGTACTGCCTTTAACATCTCATGCTTTCTCTATTTTTTATCAAATTCATATAACTTGCCTCTTTTCAGGACCGTGAGAATACCTTCTGACTTACTGGTTTATCTGTGTGATTATTTGTTTTGGTAAATTTTTTAGAAATATGTTACGATAATTTGAGAACCTAAAAAGTTCATTTAGATTGAAGACTGACATTCTTTTCTTTCCTTATCATTCAACAGGGTCACATAAATACACTAGATTTTAACAACTCTTGTATATTTAAAACTGGTGGAAGTATATGTTTTACTGAAAAATTTCCTCCACAACAGATGTGTTGCCAAAATCTATTATCATGTAATCTGTGACAGAAGATAAATCTGAAAGTAGTGATTTCTTCTTAGGAAAAACAAACATTATCTGGAAAGTCATGACATCTGCTTAAAAATATTTTAAAGATTTTCATGCCACTCACTTACCGTTTGTTTGTTTTCTGGTTATAATAGATGCCTATTATAGAAAATATAAGAATATAGAAAAGTATAAAGAAGAAAAATGGAAAGAGTTAGTAATTCCACCATCAGTAAGGTCACCTGTTATTTCTGTGAAACCCCCAATTTTCTCGAAGCCTTAGTCTAGCAACCTCCTACCCTTTTCTAAGTCCTCTTCCACAATAGGCTGTTTAGGACATTCAGAGTGGAAGACTAACTTTAAATACAAGGGTCCTCAGGATTTTTATGGAAGGGATGAAGCTGTAGGAAAAACCTACAAATTGCTCCAGAGATGACATCTTGTTCTTATTTAGTTTTCTTTGAGTCATTAACAGTCGGGCGCCACTGGTGCTGAAACTTATCATTATTATAACCGCAAATGGGTTAATGCCCAAACAAAGCTATATTCTTGGGGCTGGTTCCCAGCTCCACCACACAGAACCCAGCAGCAGCACCCTCCAAATCCCAGGACAATGCTCCACAAATAAGAGGATGTCAAATGTTTAGCCTGGGCTAAAAATTCTCTTCTTTTATCTGGAAGCTTCTAGTTGCTAGCAAGGCAGAGCAAAAGGAAAAATAAATAAATAAAAACCAAGCCAACAAACTCTATAAAAAGAGGCTGTGTGGGTTAGTGGTCAGACCACTAACTTGGATGTTGGGATAGCTGAGATCCAGTTCCAGCTCTCCCACTGACTGGATGGTTGATGTTGGACAAGTCACTTTTGTGACTCGTGCCTCAGTTTCCTACTTAGAAAAAGGATTGCCTTAGAAAGCTTTTATGAGAACACATGAAATTATCTGCAGATAGCTTTTGGTTGTTTGGGAATAAAGTTAAATTATCATTCTGAATAATCACTATCCTATTACTTTATCGATAAAATAAATATGTTATTAATAAATAAGTCACAGGCATGGAACATATGAAACTCCCATACCCTCGAGTTGCGTGGAGGAGGCAGGGAAAAGGCCAATTTAAAAAAATCACATTTGCAGGACTTCACACCAAATACCAAATTAGTAAATTCATCACCTCAAGATACTAAACTCTCCTCCTAGTTTGGCTCTGTCCTTTTATCCTTACCACATTCAAACCCAGAGTGACTCACAGGAGTCTCGAATAAAGACACATATACAATTTTAGGGGAAAGGGAGAATTAGGAGGTTTGAGGCTCCTTGCTTAGGAGGAGGCTAAGAATAGGTTGCTCAGAGTACAAAGAGAAGAACCTCCTCTTCCCTTTTCCTCCCAGTGTAGGTGGTCTACTGGTTTCCCAGTCATTCCTTTGATAGCTTGATTTTTGTTTTCTGTCTTTCTTTTTCACAAAACCTCACCTTATTGGAGGCGGTAGGGGGTGGGAGGACACTAGCTTAAAAAGTGAGGGTAGAGTGGCTTTTTCTGCTAGGTTTGAACTGTAACAAGTGCTACAGACCTCTGATCTGTTGTCAGGAGTGGAGAGGAGCAAAAAGAAATATCTGTGCACTTGAAAACCAATTATTCACCCCTCTTATAGAAGTGAGTAATTGGCACAAAAAGTCTAATAGATGTCCTTGTTTCTGCACTCCCTGCCTCAAGAAGTGAGGAGTAGGAGAAAAGAAAGACACTTAGTAAGGGTAGCAAGTAGTGAGGGATAGGAATTGAAGGAAGGACTAAAGATAAAGAGGAATCGAGGGGAAATGGCAATTATCTCACAGAGACAATTATCTCACAGAGACAATTATCTCACAGAGCACCTTTTTTGTGTCCTGTCACATGCAGAAAAGACACATTCTTCATCTCTAGAAGTAGCCAACGTATACACATGTGAAAGCACTTTGTAGCAATTTAAGATAGTAAATACTAAAGAGATAAAAATAGGTAATGGGATACTGCTTATGGGGACGCATGGGTAGGAGCTATTATTGTGAATTAGGATAACAGCTGTATACAGCAGGAATAATTATGAACTTCAGAAACTGCAGATAGGGACGGCTGACAGCAATTCTTTGACGCCCGGAAACTTGACGGACTCAAAAGAATTATCCACTTCAGATTCCTCTAAAACCATGTCTTCAAAAACGCGAATTCAGTGAAACCTCGACCGCCGCGAATCCACGGTTCCCGGAACTTGTGTTGCCAGCTCCGCTTTGCGATACGGAGACTTTTTGCGGAACACCTCCTCCGCCTCCCGCCTCCCTTCCCGCCTCGTGGGTGCCATGGCAACGGAGAGACGGCGACCTGGGTTCCGGAAACCGGAGAGCTAGAGCTTTGAAGCCACCCGGGTCAAAGGATGCTGAGTCCAGAGCGCCTAGCCCTACCGGACTACGAGTATCTGGGTAGGAGCTTCCTTCAACTTTGGGGAAGGCAAGATGTGAAATCGAATACTAGGCCAGGGTCTGCGAGGGGCCGGGGGCGGGATCTGAGTGGGATCCGGTTGGGTAGGGTGCGGTGGGGAGGGGCGGAGAGGCGGGCGTTCCAGGGCCTGAGTCTGTATGGCGGAGAGGGGAGGAAAAAGCATCAGCGGAGTAAAACTGTGGGAAGTGTCCGAGCTGGAACTCAGGCAATGTGGGTTGTGTTCAGAGTGGGTCAGGTTGGAGTTGAGGATTTGGGGCACTGTTGGGGTGTTATTGATAGGCTGGCGGTAGAGCAAGTAACCTTGGAACCTGAAGTGCCACATCAGTCATTCCGTGAATAATTATCTTATCGTTAGAGCCTCAGCGAACGTTGTGAGCTTTTCTTTTTCATTAGGCACTGTGCTAAGCATCTAAGCATTTTACCTACATTATTCTTTATGTGAACTTCTCAACAGCCCTAGGAGGAATTACTATGGCTCCTTCCAGTTTTGCGGATGGAGAAACTGAGGCTGAAGAAGCAACATGCATAATTAAGTCCACACGGCTAGAAAATGGTAGAACTAGGATCAGAACCGTATTTGCCCATTCCCGAACTTGAGATCTTGACTTAGCCCCTGAGCTAAGATTGTGACTGTTATACTTTATTGAGCACCTTCAGTGTATAAGGCATTTACTGGATGAGAAAAGGTACAAACACAGATTTGTGCACACAAACATATGCACGCAAATACATACATATTTATTTGTTTGTTTGTTTGTTTGTTTGTTTGAGTTGGAGTCTCGCTCTGTCGCCCAGACTGGAGTGCAGTGGCCGCTCCCGGCCACCGCAGCCTCGACCTGCTGGGCTCGGGCGATCCTTCCGCCTCAGCCTTCCAAGTAGCTGGAACTATAGGCGCGCGCTACCACGCCCGGCTAATTTTTAAAATTTTATTGTAGAGATGAGGTCTCGCCAAGTTGCTCAGGCGGGTCTCGAACCCGCGGGCTCATGCAATTCACTCACCTCAGCCTCCCAAAGGTGCGGGATTACAGGCTAAGCCACCGAGCCCGGCGCAAATACACATTTAAAACAATTCATACACTTTATTTTATTTTAGAGTTTTAAGTTCTCGGAAAATTGAGCAGGTAGTACAGAGAGTTCTCATATACCTTCTCTCTCCCCCACTCATAGTTTCTCCTGTTATTAACATCTTGCATTAGAGTGGTACATTTGGTACAATGGATAAACCTATATGGATACTAAAGTCCATAGTTTACATTAGGGTTCATTCTTTGTGTTATATAGTGCTATGGGTTTTGACAAATACATAGTGTCATGTAGTCACCATTACACTATCATATAGAATAGTTTCGTTGCCTTAAAAATCCTATGTGCCCACCTATTCAGCCTTCTCCCTCATTCGCAACACTTAGCAAGCACTGATCTTACCGTCTTTAAAGTTTTGCTTTTTCCAGAATATCATATGGTTGGAAGCATACCATGTGTAACCTTTTCAATGGGCTTCTTTCACTTAGCAATTGGCAGTTTCCTCCATTTATTTGCTTTTTATTACTGAATAATATTCCATTGTCGGGATGTACCATACACATCTTTTAAAATGGAAAACATTTTTGTTTTGAATTTTTTATTTTGATTTTTAGAGACAGGGTCTTACTCTGTCATCCAAATTGGAGTGTAGTGGTGCAGTCATAACTCACTGTAGCCTTAATCTCCTAGGCTCCAGTGATCCTCTTGTCTTGGCTTCCCAAAGTGCTAGTATTACAGGGCCATGCCCAGCCTTGGTTTATATTTTAGAATTGGTAATATGGAAAGGGTTTCAAAATCTTTTTTTTTTTTTGAGTTGGAGTCTCACCCTGTCGCCCAGACTGGAGTGCAGTGGCCGCTCCCAGCCACCGCAGCCTCGACCTGCTGGGCTCCTGCGATCCTTCAGCCTCAGCCTTCCGAGTAGCCGGAACTACAGGCATGTGCTACCACACCCGGCTGATTTTTTGATTTATTGTAGAGATGAGGTCTCGCCGCCCAGGCGGGTCTCGAACCCACGGGCTCAGGCGATCCACTCACCTCAGCCTCCCAAAGGCGTGGGATTACAGGCTGAGCCACCGAGCCCGGCTCAAAATCTTTTTTAAATATAAAGAGGTTTATAATGAAAAGTCTCCTCTCACTCCTTTACCCCCAGTTTCCATCTGATCCTTAGCTCTCTCCAAATAACCACTGTTACTGATTTCCAGTGTATCCTTCCAGAGTGTATTATGCATATAAGGGAGAATGCAGTGTCTATGTTTTTTCATTTAATATATCACAAAGTAATTTCTATATAAGCAAAGGGCTTCTTCATTCTTTTTGAAATTTAACTTTTAGCTATAAATCTCTAAATAATTTAATTAACCAACCCCATACTGGTAGACAAACTGTTTTTAGCCTTTTGCTATTACTAAAAATGCAGCAAAGAATAACGTGCAATTTTGTTCCTTTGCTAGTGTATCTGCAAGGATAAATTCCACAAAGTGGAATTGGTGGATCAAGGGCAATATGCATTTGAAATATTGATAGATATTGCCAAATTGCCCTGCATAGGGGTTGCACCATTTTACACTGCCACTAGCAATGTAAGAGAATGCCTATTTCCCCCACAGACCTTTCAACAAAATAGATCAAACATTTGGAGTTTTTCATTCTAAGTGACAAACATCTCAGGGTAGATTTGGTGTATGTTTCTTTTATGAAGTTGGGTGTCTTTACACCAAGTTTAAGGGTTATTCTGTTTTTGAAATGTAAGTATACACAAATGTTTATATACATAAACGTATGTGTATATCTATAGAGAGAGAGAGAGGGAGGGAGGGAGGGGGAGAGGGGGATGGAGGGGGAGAGAGAGAATGAGTTTAAGACAAGTGACCACATCTATTAATCAGCTAAAAGCAGATACTTATATCCCAGGTAATTTTGTATCCAATGAATAAAAATATCATTGTCTAGTAATGCCTACCTAGACTTTTGATAAAGAAATTGTGTATTTTATCTTATTTACCCAGTACTCAATGAATCTATGAAATATTTGAAAATTCTAGTTCATTGTTCAGTTCCCTAGGTATTTGCTGTTGAAATGATGTGTCTCAGAGCCTTGGTATATGTGGTATACAGGTACTTAGGTGATTCAAAGTTGCTGGTCCCTCCATAAGTGACTTTTTTAGGAAGATTAATTAAGTGGCGATGTTGACAGTTAATCTACAAGCAGAATCAAAGTCTCAGATTGGTTGAAAAAACTTTAATGCTTGTGAAGTCCAACCTCTCACCTAATGCTTGAATCCTTTACAAATAGTCTTTCAGGCTTTGTTGCATATTTAAGTGTCTTAATTTCCTGTTCCATGAAGTAGACATTCATACTGCCCTCAGCGTGGTCATACTACTCACTGGCTTCTCTTAGTTCATCGAACCATAAAACTCTCCTGAAATGCGTTTGTTTTCAGTTGAGAGCCACCCTTGCCTATTACTATTTGGTCTGTCTTTGAGGCATGCTGCTTTGACCCATTTACCCTCACTTTAATGACCACTTAAAACCACTCCCTGTAGATTAGATTAAATTTTTAAATACCTGTGAGTTTTAAAATTTATGTTTTACAAATTATAAAGTCACTAGCATATGTGGGTCTAAATAAGAAAATACATATAGAGAAAAGAAAATTGCAGAGACAGGAAAGCCCTAGGCATTCAGTGAAACAAAAAAACCTGATGCTGACAGCCCCTTGGTAAGTGTGCCTGGAGCCCTCTTTCCAGAATTATGCTATAAATTACAGGGATATCTATTCAATGAATATCTACAGATATTCTTCTCTGTCTGCTCTCCAGGGATTATATTTGCCTTTTTGACTATTAGTGAAGAAAACAATCTTTCATCATGATGGGTAAACTGATCTTTTTCCCACTGACTTTGTGGATTAGGAACCTGTAATCATGACCTGACATGGCTTAAAATGTTAAGATTATCATTCAAGAATAGCTCAAGCCGGGCTCGGTGGCTCAGCCTGTAATCGCGCGCCTTTGGGAGGCTGAGGTGAGTGGATTGCCTGAGCCTGTGGGTTCGAGACCTGCCTGGGCAACTTGGCGAGACCTCATCTCTACAAGAAATAGAAAAATTAGCCGGACATGTTAGCGTGCACATGCAGTTCCAGCTACTTGGAAGGCTGAGGTGGAAGGATCGCTGGAGCCCAGCAGGTCGAGGCTGCAGTGGCCGGGAACGTGCCACTGCCCTCCAGTCTGGATGACAGAGTAAGACTCCAGCTCAAGGAAAAAAGAAAAAAGAATAGCTCAATGGTGTTCATGTCTGTAGTCTCAGAATGTAGTGATAGGCCAGATGTGGTGGCTCATGCTTGTAATCCCAGCACTTTGGGAGGCCAAGGCAAGAGGATCTCTTGAGCCCAGGAGTTCAAGTCCAGCCTGGGCAAATAGTGGGACCTTGTCTCTACAAAAAATCACGAAATTAGCTGAGTGTGGTGGTATGTGTCTGTAGTCCCAGATATTCAGAAGGCTGAGGCAGAAGGCTCTCCTGAGTCCAGGGGCTGTGATAGTGCCACTGCACGCCAGCCTGGGTGACAGAGTGAGACCCTGACTCAAAAAAAAAAAAAATGTAGTGACAAAAATTGTTAATGCCCAGGCCCAGAGACAAGAGAGCCTGGTAAGGAAATGGACTAAGTATAGAATCCTTTGTGTAAGACTCAAGTAAGATTTCCAGCCTCCTGAAAGCTACTTAATGGAAGCTTCTGCCAGAAGTTGAGGTGTGTCTGTGTGTCTGGTTGGGTGTGGAGAATGCTCTAGAGCCGAAGGGCCGCTTGTTCTGGTCCCAGGTTTGCCGAACACACCACCTACGTGCTGACCTGAGTATAAGCATGAGGGTGTGAGGTTTATTTATTTTTATTTACTCCACCTCCTTTGCTGATGTACATGCTTTCACTTCTGCTCTAAGTTGCCTCTTCTGTTTCCAAGGAACCTGCTTAGTCTCACTAAGGTTGGTAGTGACTGGCATAATAGATAATTCTAGGAAATCAGAGATGGTCTTTCTCCTTTGGGGGCTATGCATTTAGAGGATCACAATAAATTGGATAGTTTTTTAAGCTTTTAAAATTCATCCTATATACCTAGCACTATAACTTATCTCATTTAATATTCATGACAACCATATGAAGTAGGTACTATTATTAGTTCCATTTAGTAGTTGTTAATATCATCTCTTCATTTTACAAATAAGGAAACTGAGACTTAGAAAGGTTAATTTGTTTGCACAAGGTCATACAGGCAAAGACGCAAGGATTCAAACCCAGGTTTGTCATTCCACAGCCTGTGTTTTTTTTCTCTCCACTAAAAAGATAAAAACATACAAACAAAAACAACAATTGACTCAAAGGGCAGTGATCCTTGCTTCCTTGTTAAGGATGGATTTCTTAAACAGTTCATTAGTTTCCAATATGTTTCCTGGGTACAGTAATTATATTTTCTCATAATTGTATACCCACCATCATTGTCTACCTCCTACACTTGATTCATACATATTTGTTTTGTTGTTGTTTTTGTTGTTGTTTTGAGTTGGAGTCTTACTCTGTCACCCAGACTGGGGTGCAATGGCCGCTTCTGGCCACCGCAGCCTCAACCTGCTGGGCTCCAGCGATCCTTCCGCCTCAGCCTTCCAAGTAGCTGGAACTACAGGCGCGCGCTTCCACGCCTGGCTAATTTTTGATTTATTGTAGAGATGAGGTCTTGCCAAGTTGCCCAGGCAGGTCTCGAACCCGCGGGCTCAGGCAATCCACTCACCTCGGCCTCCCAAAGTGCTGGGATTACAGACTGAGCCACCAAGCCCGGCCCATACGTACTTGTTAAATGAAATATGAATAATCTGACCTTAGGGCACATCAGATGTGAGTGGCTCATAACAACAAGACTTACTAAAAATTTACTATGGCTGGTCTCAGTGGCTCAACCTGTAATCCCCGTACTTTGGGAGGCCAAGGTGAGTGGATTGCCTGAGCCCAAGGGTTTGAGACCAGCCCGGGCAACTTGGCGAGAACTCATCTCTACAGTAAATCAAAAATTTGCTGGGTGTGGTAGCACACACCTGTAGTTCCAGCTACTTAGAAGGCTGAGACGGGCGGATCGCCGGACCCCAGCAGGTCGACACTGGGGTGGCTGTGAGCGTGCCACTGCACGCCAGCCTGTGTGACAGAGTGAGACTCCCACTCAAAAAAAAAAAAAAAAGAACTTACTATGTACCAGGTACTCTTTAGGTGCTTTACATATATTGATATGTATGAAGATAATTTCAGTTGTTATCTCCATTTCACAGATGAGGAAACTACACACGAAGATGCCAAATAACTATTAGGAAGTGGTAGGACCAGAATTCTAATCCACCATGCTGATTCAAATGCACATGGTTAAAGTCTACAATGAAAACCTTGAGCAACTCCGAAAATGGGGCTTCACCTATTGTATAGACTTGTAATGGATTTGGAGTGAGATCAGGTGACTTTAAGGCTTCATTTAACATTTCTGCCGTGAGGGGGCATCCAAGGGATCAGGATGGATCAGGGAATGGTAAAATTCCAGTTCCTCTTGCCACAGTACTCTTCTTTCAAAGGCAGGCAATGAGGAAGATAGCTTCTAAACCATTTGGGAGAATTTTATTGGCAATAATGTATGTACTTTAGGTAGCTGTGTGACCTTGAAGGAGTTACTTAACCTCTCTGAGCCTTAGTTTCCACATCTGCACCTCACACATGTAAACATTTAGAGCAGTGCCTGGCTGCTGCATTATGTCTACATTGTGAAAAGAGGGTATACAAAGATATCATCCTTTATCAGCATAAATATTAGTTGCTATTATTATGACTATACTTTTATTAAAATATGTAATACATCTGTGGTGATCATGAAAGTGTGCCTCTCAGATCTCCTACTGTGAGGAGGGGAGGGGAGGTGATTTGACTACTGCCCCAGCTCTGAAAGCAACATCTGTTTACACCGAGGTCAATCAGTGACTAGGCAGGACACACCCACTTTTTTGTGCGCCTCCTCTGGTGGGCACCTTTGGCCTCAAGTCTCTCACTGCACTTTTAAGTCTCTCCCCTTTACTAGGGTCAAACCTGCATTGTGGTCTCTCAGCTATCCCGAACTCCGGCTCCCTTCCCATTTTCTGTCATGGGCATCTCCCCCAGTATGTCTCTTGCATGTCTGGTCCTGTTTCATGTCTGCTTCTCACAGTACTTGGGCTTAGACAACATCCAACAGTTACTGGTATAGTCCCTTCCAGCCATGAGGTTAATACAATAGCTTTAAACCTTGGCAAAGGTTCTGACAGTACTCCTTCTATATGGAAGATTCTTAAGTGTTGCTAATCTTTTTTTTTTTATTGTCTGTTACCATAACACATGATATGTACTTGTCTGACTGCCAGACACAGTGGTTTTTTGTTGTTGTTGTTACTTTTGGATGAATTCTGATAAACAAACTCATTTTTGTCTGAATGTAATCAGTGAATCTTCCAAATCCACTCCTATACTAGGAAACACTACTGTTTATAATAAGTTAGCAGAAATCCTTTTAGAACCTTAAAGTGTTTGGGTTGTTGCAGAAAAGGAATGAAATATATTATAGATGTTACACTGACTTCCTAAATCTTTGGCATCTAGATTTATAATACATAAAACAGGCCACTTTAAAATAGGAACATGTTCACAAAAATCACCTCTTTTCTTCCTCTTCCCTTCTTCTTCCTTTCCTTCCTTTCTTCCTGAATGCCTTATCTATCTATCTATCTATCTATCTATCTATCTATCTAATCTATCTATCTATCTATCTATCTGTGTATCTATCTATTTTGAGTTGGAGTCTCACTCCGTTGCCCAGGCTGCACTGCAGTGGCACATTCACGGCCCCCAGCATCGACCTGCTGAGCTTCAGTGATCCTTCTGCCTCAGCCTTCCAAGTAGCCAGAACTACAGATGTACGCTACCACACCTAGCCAATTTTTGCTGTATTGTAGAGACGAGATCTTGCCAAGTTGCCTGGGCTGGTCTCAAACCCGTGGGCTCAGGCAATCTACTCACCTTGGCCTCCCGAAGTGCTGGGATTATAGGCTAAGCCACCAAGCCCGGCCCTACCTTCCCTATTTAAAGCAATGTATTAATGTATGAATATATGAATATAAAGTGTCTCTCCCCACAGAAAACTTATACCACTGATAGGAGATGTGATATATTCATAAATGACCATGGCATCAAATGACAATTCATTAAGTGCCATTACAGAGAGTGTGAACTGTAGGGCCTAGAGCCAGCAGCTATCTTGGCCTCTCCCAGTGTGTTCAGTGGCTTCTTGGTCATGAAAAGGACAGCAGTTCCCTTGGTAGCCTTATTCTGCAATGTGCCTTTGGAAGTTGTTTCTAGAAGTTCAGCCTGGACTCTCTTTCTTCTGCTTTCCAAGGATTCTGTAAGATATTTGATAAATGTAATAAATATATTTTCATTGGGGAAAAAAAGAGTGAGTTCTACGGCATGTCATTCCTGACTCTTGCCTGCCCTCTTATCTCCAAAGTAAATTATAGGGTCATTTCAATGTTATTCCAGGGTTTTAAGATCATGCTTTAAATTTTTGAGCTTGCTTATCATTTATATGTTCAAGTAATCTTAAAATCTTTCCTCCAAATTATATCTAAAAGTTGGGGTCACTTTTACTTGCACAACTACATTGTTTGCTAAATGAATGATTCTAGGAGGCCGAATAGATAAATTAAAGTTCTAAATAGTAGTAGTAGGAGCTCAGAAGAGATATGATCCATTAGCTATCTCTGGTTCATTGTCCTGTTTATATCCTTTATAGCACTTATCACAACTGTCTTGTATATCTTCTGGTATACTTGTGTATTGTGTGTTTCTTATTGGAATGTAAGCCATGAGGACAGGCTTTTTCTCTCAGTATCTCTGAAATCTAGCACAATGCTTGGCCCAAGTGAAGTGCTCAGTTGTTGAGTGAATGGTCTGCCTTAAGTAGCAGAATAAATTTTAAAATAAATGGGAGAAAGGAATCCAGTTCAACAAATAGTTATTGAATTCCTACCATGTGAGAAAAACTATGTTTTCCCCCCATTCCATGGATAAGAAAAAGGGTGACTGACTAAAATCTGCCCTAGATCCTTTTAGTTTTAACTCTTATTATACCTAAGATGAATTTCTTGGTGATACCATAGTTTCTGTGTTTTGGTTACACAACACTAAGACTTAATGCATTTTTTAAAACTGGTATTTTAAAAAGGAAGAATATTTTCTACAGTTTTGGGGCGTCTCCATGAAATCCTGGCTTTTAGTTGGGCAGAGTGATATGCTTTGATTAAGACTGGAATTACCCTTGTAAACTAATCCCTGGGTCCTCTTTCTGTGTTGGGATCACCCTTGCACCACTTCCCTAAGGGCCTTAGGAAATAGCTCATTCTATGATTGGAATTTCAAGTCAAAACACATTTATCTGAGCAGAATTTTAATGATTTATCAAAGAGAGGAGGGATTTTCCCAAACACATCTGAACTTACCAAATTACCGATCCCATTAGCTATGTTTTTTCTTAAGTACCTTTCTTTAAGCAAAGCAATTACTGCTGAAATCATCAAATGTATTTTTCATAAAAGCTTTTGACTAAGTTTTGTTTGATTAGCAGGAACCCGGTAAAAGTAAATATTGTTTGAGAAGGCACTTTCAGGGCCCTTTCTTTTTCTTCATTGAATTAGCTTTTTAAAAGCACTATTCTTTGGAGAGAGTAAGGGCCTTTTTTCCAGCTGTCCTATTGTGTAGCTCAAGGTCTTGCTAATACTATTATCTGGCCCCGAGATTACAGGTAATTGTGATAAAACACAGCTTCAGTTTCTGTAATCTCAGACAGAAATCTGCTTGTACCCCAGGACTTCATATCAGGTGTTTGTTAAATCCAGACTTCTCTCACCTGGGGTAGTCCCATTGGCCCCCCCCTAGTAAACAGAGGCATCTGGTAGGGATAGGGCTGCATTAGGGCCCATTACCTTTTTTTTTTTTTTAATTCATGTGACAGAACTCCTCCTATGGCCAACTTACATACAACATGCTCTAAATGGGAAAATTATACACTTTAAAATAGACATGTTTGAAAAAATAACACCTTTGAATATAAAATGTACCAAAGGCCACATGTCTTTGGCTTTACTTGTCAAATGGAGAGACTGCCAGAACTACTTGGCTCCAGGGTTCTCATGCCCCAAAGTCTTGCAAATTGACATGTAAGAAGGCAACACACAAAGAAGTTCAGCCCCTGAGAAAGCGAGTTTGGGCACTGGGGTTGGCCTCCTTTCTCTCTGTGTGGAGTTCTTTCCAGCTTTGCTTCTTCTCTCCCATCTTAGTTTTTCAGAAAGGAGAGAATAAATGTGTCTGGTATTTCAGCATGTTAACTGCATGGGCAACATGAGGCTAGCACTCAGGCCACTGTTCAGCCTGTCATATGGAAGGAATTGCCTTTCAGGGAAGATTATAATTGTGTATGTAGCCACACAAATGCACATTCTGCCTGGAGGAAAATGCACAGAAGAGGACGCCTTATGCTGCCACTCAGGTCTCTTTGTGGAAGGCTGCATAAGAAGCCCTTACATGCCATAGTCACCTCTTTTGGGCTTAATGAGTCATCTTTTTGTGTGATGGCTACTTAAAAAAAAAAAAAAAAAAGAAGAAATGCACTCTTCCCCAAATAAGTTGAGTTGCTTTTATTGGCCCTGCAGCTTTGTCTAAGAGATTTATACATTCCTGATGACATCATTTACAATGCTAGTGCACAGACAGTAAACAAAAAACAATTTAGCTTTTGGGCACCTAGACAAAACTTAAATAGTCCAATTTAGAGGAATGATAACAATACGCTTTATAAACAGTGAATACATGAACTTAAACAACAAGCATAACTCCAGTCCTTTTTGGAATGTGATGTGTTGAAAGATGGCCGTAGAGAAAACTAGAAGCTTGACACTCTTGAATTATGTGCAGTTCAGACTTGAGTTCATGGTCTAGTGTTAATCCCAGGCAGTATGTTCATGTTAGTGGATAAAATGCAGGCTACCATGTGAGAAGGTCATTAGGCTTGAGCCACAGCATTTCACCTATAAAAATGGGAAGGGTAGTATTGCCACCTACCTCACAGGAATGTTAGAAGATTGAGATGATAAACACGTGGAGTTCTTTATAGGGAAGGTGTTTTGTAAATAGAAAGTACTATTATTATTCTCTTTGATCAAATTCCCCCGACAAATGGAGTTGATAAAAGCTACCTCACAGAGGGTTGAGAGGATTAATTAATATATGTCAAGTATCTTTTAAGTAAACTATTTAGTGAGACCTAAAATTGATTGTCTTTCTTGATAGTCTATAAGCTGCCAAACCTGCTGTTTAGTTACAGGATTACCTTACAAAGTCTCACATGTGCAGTCAGTCTGCCTTGTCTTCAATGGTGACTATATATGGGTAAAAGAAAATAGGCTAGATCTTCAGGGAGAATTAGCCTTTTTTTCTCTTCAAGGTTGTTTTCAAATTGTCTTTGAACTCTTGCTAATCTTTGCTGCCATAACTGGACATAGGGATGGCTTTGACCTTTGATCTCATATATCTAAAGAAAAAAAGGCCCTGTGCAGTGGCTAATGCCTGTAATCCCAGCATTTGGGGAGGCTAAGACGAAAAGATTGTTTGTGGCCAAGAGTTTGAGACTAGCCTGGGCATCATAGCAAGACCTCATCTCTACAAAAAAATTTTAAAAGGCTGGGTACGGTGGCTCAAGCCTGTAATCCCAGCAATTTGGGAGGCTGAGGTGAGGGGTTAGCCTGAGCCCATGGGTTCAAGAACAGTCTAGGCAATTTGGTGAGACCTCATCTTTACAAAAAATCAGAAAATTAGCTGGGTGTGGTAGTGTGCGCCTATAGTTCTGGCTACATGGAAGGCTGAGGTGAAAGGATTGCCGGAGCCCAGCAGGTCAATGCTGGGGTGGCCGTGAGCGTGCCACTGCACTCCAGCCTGGGCGACGGAGTAAGACTCCAACTCAAAAAATTAAAATTAAATTAAATTAAAAAAAAAAAAAAAAAGTTAGCCAGGCATGGTGGCACTCTGCTATAGTCCCAGCTACTTGAGAGGCTGAAGGAGGAGGATCGCTTGAGCCCAGTAGTGAGATATGATTGTGCCACTGCACTCTAGCCTAGGCAACAGAGTGAGACCCCCATCTCTAAAAGAAAAATAAAAAATAAACATAAAGGAGAAACAAACCTACAAGGAAAAGATTTGTCTCACACTGTGAACTTTTTCTTATCATTCCTAGAAGATAAGAAGAGCAAATAACTATTGTTGAATAACCTGACCTCAGGGCTTTCCAGATGGAAAGTTCTCAAACTTAGCCAAGTGATAAAAACTGCTTTGGTTGTTATCTTTGGAGAAGAAAGAAGAACAAAACAATTTATTTTTTTTAAATGACAAAGTCACCACTGGCATCTCTTCTTCCATTTTTGTTGATGTTTTAATAAGATTTTAGGCAGCAAAACTTGAGAAGATCTGTCGGGTAATTTTACAAGTTCAGAATTTAATCTTTTGTTTCCAATTACAGTTAGTATTATTGGGGTAATAATTATGTAGTATTAATTACATAGTATTAATATCATCTCCCAGATTTCTCTTGCTATTAGGTGATGCAAAAAGAGAAATGACTGTGTAATTTAAATTATAAGCCATTAGGCAGGGATCATATCTCTTACTTAAAAAAAAAATACAAAGATGCTATTTCAACTTTTGGGTGATACAGCCACATCAATACTATCCTAAATGGAAATTGTGTTCAAATAGGTGTTCTTGTTATGCCATCTAGAATCATTCTCATTCTCAGGAGGCTTGGAGGTAGACATCAATCTCATTCAATCCTCACAACAGGTAGGCACCAGCCTTACTGCATGTTTCTTTAAGGAAGCAGATTGAGGTTATGTAACTTTTCCAAGGCACTAGTATATCTTCTGGACCTGAAGTGTATGAAGTTTTCTGCTTTAAAGCTACTTTGCTTTCTTTCAGGTCCTGCTGTTTCTTTTCTTTCGCTTTTTTTTGGAGTTGGAGTCTCACTCTGTTGCCCAGGCTGGAGTGCAGTGGCACACTCATGGCCACCCCACCGTCGACGTACTGGGATCTGGCGATCTTTCCGCCTCAGTCTTCCAAGTAGTGTGCACTACAGGTGCACACTTCCACGCCTGGCTATTTTTTGATTTATTGTAGAGACGAGGTCTCACCATGTTGCCCAGGCTGGTCTCGAACCCACGGGCTGAGGTAGTCCTCTCCCCTCGGACTCCCAAAGTGCTGGGATTGCAGGCTTGAGCCACTGCGCCTGGCCTTTCTTTTCTTTTCCTTCTTTTTTTTGAGTTGAGTGGGATGCTCATGGCCACCGCAGTCTCGACCTGGCAGGCTTAGGTGATCCTTCTGCCTCACTTTTCAAGTATCTGGAACTACAGACACACGCCACCACGCTCGGCTGGTTTTTGTGATTTATTGTAGAGACAGGTCTCACCAAGTTGCCCAGGCTGGTCCCGAACCTCCAGGCTCAGGCAGTCCTCTTGCCTTGGCTTCCCAAAGTGTCAGGATGACAGGCTGAGCCACCGTGCCCGGCTACCTGCTGTTTCTAAGGGCCCTCTTTCCTACTCAGTTCAACAAAAATTTAAGTGTCAGACCTTAAATTTGATTGAAATTTCTACAGACTATATGATATATTCCTTGAATTCCTTGGTATAATATGTAAACATAATTTAATATTTTATTGGTAATGTAGTGTCATTATTTTAGACATCATTTAATATAATGTGCTGTAGATATGTGATAACATTTACTCATGATGGTGGATACTCTTTTTGTAATGCATAGGAGGAAATGGAGACTCAAAGAATCTCAGTCAATTTTCCAGTGTTTATGTAGATAGCAGTTGGTGGAGCAAATATTTAATTCTAATTTGTCTGATTCCAAATTTAGTGGTTTAGGTGCCACTCAATAAATGTTAATTAAATTTTGACTTTATAGCTATTAATTAATGATGAGAACTACAACCCTCCCCCCCAACACACAACTCCCCTCTCTCCATATTAATGCTTTCTACTAGATCAGTAAGCTGTTAAGGTGAACTGGGTTTTGAAACACTTCAGGTGATTTTGTGCCCCTGATTTCCCTGGGCCTTAGGTTGAGGGCTGAGCTGGTGTTATAAAAAGATCCACATCACCATCTCTTCACCCCCCGACTCTCTACCTCCCATCCCATGCAATGGCTCATATAAGAAAGAACTTTATTTTTCTCTCTTACTTAACCTAAATTTAGGTGGTAGAAGGAGGATTCTGCTCTAGGAAGTCATAGGATTTCAGGTTAGCAGGGCGGTTATCCCATTAGAAACACATGGTTTCTAAGGATACATCAATGGTAGCCGTTTCCAGTCAGTGAAAAGGGGAAGAATTGAGTGCAGAGCAAGGATCTTTTAAGCAAGTGAAGCAGGAGTTGCAAACATCACTTGTATTCACATTTCATGGGTGAGAACTTTATATAAGGTCCTTGCTGACCACAAAGGAACCTGGGAATTTGAAGTCCAATTGGACAATCATGTGCAAGAAGAATGTAGTATGCAAACAAGGATCTGCCATATCTAGTACATGTATACTATAGTAGAGATGTCTCTCCTACTCCAGTTGAGGTGTGTTGTGGGTAGCTGCTTGCCTTTGTTCACAGATGAAGCACAGATGTACCAGTGAGTATTTGACTTTTTCTCTCCTGTCTTGAAGTATAAAGGTATTTTATCCATTGTCCTAGATTTATCTCTTCTGCCTCTGACCTTAGTTGCTCCTTTTTTAGTGTTATTATTATTATTATTATTATTTTGAGTTGGAGTCTCACTCTGTCACCTAGACTAGAGTGCAGTGGCATGCTCATGGCCACCGCAGCCTTGACCTGCTGTGCTCCGGTTATCCTTCCACCTCAGCCTTCCAAGTAGCTGGAACTACAGGCACGCACTAACACACCCGGCTAATTTTTGATTTATTGTAGAGATGAGGTCTTACCAAGTTGCCTGGGTGGGTCTCGAACCCACGGGCTCAGGCAATCCACTCACCTCGACCTCCCAAAGTGGTGGGATTACAGGCTGAGTCACTAAGCCCAGCCAGTATTATTATTTTCTTTCTTAACTCTGTGTTGCCTGTCATTTCTCTGTGTCATTTCCTGCCTTTTGTAAACATTTCCAACTAATCAGAATAGTCCCTTTCTCCCTTTGAAAAGTCGTTCACTTTGGTGAGCACATGCACCTTTAGGGTTTTTAGTCCTAAAATTGTGTTTGTTGCTGGGTGTTGGAGCTAACTTTGCTGCCAAATAATTTTTTTCCTACTGGGACTCAGAACCCATTGTAGGAACCTAAATCTTGTCTCCAGAGAGCGAGTTTTACAACAATTAAAGATGTTTATCTTCCTAGACTGAAAGTGATTAGTAAGAGATTTAGGAGGAGAACAAGGAAAAGGCAGTACCACAGAAACTGGGAAAGTAGGGGTGGAGAGTTGCAAGATGGAGGGAGTGTTTCATGATACCAAAAGCCTCAGAGAGGTCAAAGAAGATTAAGAACTACAAAGCAAGTTGTTAGTGGCATTAGGTGAGGTTTCCATGGAGTAGTGTGGCAAGATGCCTGATTTTCCTGAATTGAAGAAAAAATGAGAAGGGTGAAGAAGCTGAGTCTAGGCTAGGCATGTTTCAAGAAGTTTGGCTCATTAGGGAAGGAGGAGGGGGATGATGGCAAGAGGAAGGAGGCAGAGTTTGTTGTTTTTAGTTTTTAGATAGGAGAAACTTGAGTGTGTTTTTAGGCTGAAGGAAAAGGAACCGTTGAACAGGAAAAGAGGGGGAAAATCTAAGGGAAGGAGAGGATGAATAATAACTGATGGAACACCTTTTCAGACGAGGTGGGAGGGAATTCTGGGATCAAAGGCAGAAGTGCAAGGCTATTGTGGAGGTACAAATCAGGGCCATCTTTTTTTTCTTTTGAGTCACAGTCTCACTCTGTTGCCTAGGCTAGAGTGCAGTGGCACACTCATGGCCACTGCAGCCTGGGAGTGCTGGGCTTAGGCAGTCCTTCCACCTCAGCCTTCCAAGTAGCTGAAACCCCAGGCACACACTACCACATCCAGCTAATATTTTGATTTTTGTAGAGGCTGGTCTCAAATCTCTGGGCTCAGGCAATCCTCTGGCTTCAGCCTCCCAAAGTGCTGGGATTATAGGCGTGATCCACCACATCCAACTATCAGCTTCGTCTTTATCCATTAGGCACTATAGGCATAGTGCCTGAACTACAAACTCCAATAGGATCTTTGAAAATATTTGAGACCTGAAAAGAATTTATTGACCCTAAAGTATGGATAAATGTTTTAACTACATATCTATAAAGCATAGTATAATGTCACTTTCATTGTTACATTTAATACTAACATTTTAGTATTGTTAGGTTAAAATCCCAGTAGGACTTCTAAAATGTTAGGTCAGGCCCAATGTGGGGAGTGTCTGGTGTCTGTGATCCGGTGCCACATGAAAGATGCAGAGAATTGCACAGAAATTAGATTGGAAAATATAGTTTATTTAGAAAGTAAATTAGAGAGAGGGAAGAGAGAGGAGATTCACCTTCCCAAGGTAGGAGAGGGGGCAAAGCTTAGGAAACATGGCGGCGGCCGTAACTCAGAGAGCACTAGCCACACCAGAGTTTAGTAAAGCAATGGCAAATGACTGCTTGAAGTCTAATGGCTTTTAAACCTTTCCTCTATTGGGGGGTTAGGTCATTAAGATGATTGGGTGGTGGTCTTTTCCATGTCATCACAAAGGGCAGGTAAGCACAGTTACTGACACCAGGTGATGGACAGCAGACAGATGGGTGGGTTAGTCACATGGTTGCTGCCATGGTGATGGAGTCTGTCTGTGTCATGAAGGTCACAAGGGCTGATTAGGTTAACCTGGGTCCTATGGGTGGAGGCAAATACTTGAAATAGAAAAGCTAATTAGTACAAAAGCTGGGGAGGGAGTTGCAAACAATTATCAACAGCTACCTCTGAGAAACCAGTTCTGTCCTTGGCTAGTGATTAGAGGGTAAAGGAAAGTGAACTGCTAGAAAACATGACAGATCTAGGCAATGCTAAATGGCTGCTCATTGGGTATATTGACTCCATGTTATGACCTTTCAACTATATTTGAAAGCAACTTATAGGTAAGATTTTTCTCAAGTAGGCGGAATTCCCAAGTGAGAAATTAGATCCTAAGATGGTCTTAAAATGGCTCTACACGTCATAATTATGTTTGAACAAGAGGTGGAAAGTGAAGGCCATAATTAAACTTAGAAATGGAGCTAGGAGTTGATGTTCTTTACCTGATGACTTCTTTGCCTTTGGGGTAAGAATCACGATTATCTTAGAGTTAGGGAAGCAGAAGTAAAAGGCTTCAAGAGAGCAAAGAAAGTTTGTATTAGGTACTGTGGGAAAGAAGAAAGGAAGCTTAGCCGGGCTCGATGGCTCAGCCTGCAATCCCGTGCCTTTGGGAGGCTGAGGTGTGTGGATTGCCTGAGCCCGGGGGTTCAAGACCCTCCTGGGCAACTTGACGAGACCTCATCTCTACAATAAATCAAAAAACTAGCCGGGAGTGGTAGCGCGCGCCTGTAGTTCCGGCTACTTGGAAGGCTGAGGCGGAAGGATCCCCGGA
>NW_007247736.1:324054-359301 GCF_000164805.1 Carlito syrichta | reverse complement strand
CCTGGCCCGACATGGCGCCGGAGCTGACCCCGGAGCAGGTTCAGGCCACCAAGCAGTTTCTCGAAGAGATTAACAAATGGACAGTTCAGTACAACGTCTTCCCGCTCTCTTGGAATGTGGCAGTCAAGTTTCTCATGGCCAGGAAGTTTGATGTGCTCCGTGCTATTGAGCTCTTCCACTTCTACAGAGAAACTCGAAGGAAGGCAGGCATTGTGAAGCTGAAGCCTCACGAGGAGCCGCTCCGTTCTGAGATCCTCAGTGGAATGTTCACCATCTCGAATGTTCGGGACCCCACAGGAGCCTCCATTGCCCTCTTCACTGCCACGCTGCATCATCCCCACAAGTCAGTCCAGCACGTGGTCCTTCAGGCTCTGTTTTACTTGCTAGACAGAGCTGTGGACAGCTTTGAAACTCAAAGGAATGGATTGGTGTTTATCTATGACATGTGTGGTTCTAATTATACCAATTTCGAACTGGATCTTGGCAAGAAAGTCCTGAACCTGCTGAAGGAAACATTTCCAGTTCGCTTGAAGAAGGTGCTGATTGTGGGCGCTCCCATCTGGTTCCGAGTGCCCTATTCTATCAGCCTCCTCCTGAAGGACAAAGTCTGCGAGAGGATTCAGATATTAAAGACATCCGAGGTCACCCAGCACCTACCCAGGGAGTGCCTTCCAGAAAACCTGGGTGGGTACGACAAAATTGACCTCGCCACTTGGAATTTCCAGTTCCTACCCCAGGTGAACTGCCACCCAGATCCCTTCGATGAGATCATCCTGTTCTCCCTCCCTCCTGCCTTAGACTGGGACTCAGTACATGTTCCAGGTCCCCATGCCATGACCATCCAAGAGCTGGTGGATTATGTGAACACCAGGCAGAAGCAGGGAATATATGAGGAGTATGAAGACATCCGCCGTCAGAACCCCGTTGGCACTTTCCACTGTTCCATGTCCCCAGGAAACCCGGAAAAGAACCGTTATGGGGATGTACCCTGCCTGGACCAAACCAGAGTGAAGCTGACGAAGCGAAGTGGCCCTACTCAGACAGATTACATCAATGCCAGTTTCATGGATGGCTACAAGCAGAAGAATGCTTACATTGGTACACAAGGCCCTTTGGAGAACACTTACCAGGATTTCTGGCTCATGATGTGGGAGCAAAAAGTCTTGGTGATTGTCATGACCACTCGCCTTGAGGAAGGTGGAAGGAGAAAGTGTGGCCAGTACTGGCCTTTAGAGAAAGACTCTCGGATCCGATTTGGCTTCCTCATGGTGACCAATCTTGGCGTGGAGAACATGAACCATTATAAGAAAACCACGCTGGAGATTCACAACACAGAGGAGCGGCAGAAATGCCAGGTGACCCACTTCCAGTTCCTGAGCTGGCCAGATTATGGTGTGCCTTCCTCAGCCGCTTCTCTCATTGACTTCCTGAGGGTGGTCAGACACCAGCAGAGTCTGGCCGTGAGCAACCTGGGTACACGTGCCAAAGGGCAGTGCCCTGAGCCCCCCATCGTGGTCCACTGCAGTGCAGGCATTGGCAGGACAGGTACCTTCTGCTCACTGGACATCTGCCTGGCACAGCTGGAGGAGCTTGGCACCCTTAATGTGTTCCAGATGGTGTCACGCATGAGGACCCAGAGGGCCTTCAGCGCCCAGACCCCTGAACAGTACTATTTTTGCTACAAGGCCATCCTGGAGTTTGCAGAGGAGGGCATGGTATCCTCTGGCCACAACCTGCTGGCCGTGGAGGGTCAGTAACCCTCCCCCGAGCCTTCCACCTGCTGGCCAGCCTTCCTGGACACCGTGAGCCTCAGGTTGCCATCAGTTATGCTGAAGCCATGGATCAACCTCCTTTTCTTGTCTCCCGGCACACACCTGCACGCAAGGCAGTCTTTCCTTTGGCTAGATAAATGTGGGGATGTTGCCACTAGAAAGGACCAGCAGCAATGTGTTCTTAATTCCTAGCACCTGCTATTAAACTGTGTCTTATTAAAACCAAGTTGTGGCTATTGATTTTTGCCAGGGGCCCCGAGGTAAGTGGGTAAGGACCTCCCGTCCCCTGCCCACTGCCATTCTCTTCCTGGAGGTCTCCTTTCTCCCACTCCTTCCCTTTGCTAGGATTTCACGGGGAGGGCTGGTGGGCTTCTGCCTTCCTCCCCAGAGAGCTTGACCAAGTTACATATTCTAGAGATCGTCCTGAGTGCCAAGCACGTTTCTACATAGGGCGTGTATTCCAGTGTCTTCTGTCCTTCCTCCTGTTGTGTGCGTGGATGTATGTGCGCTTCTGTGTATGGGTCCACATGTACGTGTGTATATAATATATATTGTGTGTGATAATATGACCGTATTCTATAAATACATATACACACAGCTTCTCCTTCGTAGATGTTCCTAGGGCTCCATGTTGCAACTCCAAATTCCTTTCCTCTTGGATCCTACTGTTTGTCCTGGACTAGCTGGGGTTGGGGATCATGTCTCTTGCTGTCACACTGCAGATTGGGAAAGAGGACACACACACATCTCCGTGCTCCAGCCACAGGCCCTCATGCTTATGTAGTGACTTATCTTCCTCTGGATGCTGCCTGTTGTAGTCAAGGATATTGGTTTGTGGTGACACTGGGTTGACTCTGCATAGTTTGCACTTTCCTGATGATTTTTCTGTTTACTTGGCCATTTTGGGAACAGACCTCCACTGTGATCCATCCCCTCACTTCCTCTCACTGCCCCAGAGATGGAGACCAGGGGTAGAGATGAACTCACTGGCCAGCCCAAAGCAATCGGTACGAAGTCTTAAAAGGAAAGAAGGGAGCCCAAAGAAACTATTATGAGACTCCCTCCCCAGGAGGATGAGCTGGATGGTTCCTTTTTCTTTTGCTGGATGGTTCCTTTCTTTATGCATCCTGGCTCTGGCTAGTGAGATGCCCGTCTCTCCTGCTTCTGAGCCTACCAGACCCTGGAGCTCAAAGCTGGGTGGGTTGTGTGCCAATAAGCTTGATCCCCTGACTGGGTGAGGTGGTCCCCTGCAATCACTGTTTGTCGCCTGCCCACCCAATGTGTCCCTGCCTGCTCCCAGCCCACTCACCCTGTGGTACCAGGGAAGGAATCAAGTCCTCAGCATGTCATATTACCATGAAAATACCCACCCAGAACCCCTAAATCTTCCCCCATCACAGAAGAGGTTGGTAGCTGATCAGACCTCAATAATTTTATACTGTAATAAGTGCTTTGAATGTGTATATTCTTATTTTTTACAGTCATTTCATTTTGTATTTAACATCAGTGGACTGAGTCAGATTCAGAAAATAATTGTAATGTTCATATTCAATAACTTACAGTGATACAGTTTTGTATTTACATATAAATATACCAACATGATAAAAAAAAAAAACCAAAACATGTGAAGTAAGGCATATAAATAAATCCATTGAAAAAGGAGTTAATTAAGAACATTAACAGGAACAAAGTTGACTATGTACGTTGGTGAAAGAAAAAATACAAAAAAGTCTTACAAGTAATAAATAGATGAAACAACAGAAACATTCTTTTAGGAAAACAAGATGTCACAAATAATGGATAAGAGGAAAGATCCTAAGAGTGCAAATTTCCACTTCTTCCATTAAAGAAAGTCCAAAGAATTATTGGATTTAAAATTTTTGATGTTTCTTTTATTTTATTTTCGAGTTGGGGGTCTTACTCTGTCACTCAGGCTAGAGGGCAGTGGCATGATCACAGCTCACCATAGCCTAGACCTTCCGGGCTAAGGCAATCCTCCAACTTCCCAAGTGGCTGGGACTATAGGTACTCACCACCATGCTGGGCTCATTTTTTGATTTTTTTTTGTAGAGATGAAGTCTTGCTATGTTGCCCAGGCTGATATTGAACTCCTGACCTCAAGCAATCCTCCCTCTTTGGCCTCCCAAACACTGCACCCAGCCCAATGTTTATTTTTCTTAGCTACAGATTTTAAAAGTCAAATGGATCTATAAGAGTTATAACAAAAAACAGCAATACCTTACCACTTTCAGACTTTTCATCATTAAAAAAATTGCTGTATATTCTGAAATAATATGTTTAAGATGTTCTTTCTGATTTTTCAATTTTAGATACTGTTTAATTACTTTCTATTATGGAAGAAGAGGACTTTATTTATTTATTTGTTTTTTGAGTCTGAGTCTCACTCTGTCGCCCAGGCTGGAGTGCAGTGGCATGCTCACGGCCACTCCAGTGTCGACCTGCTGGGCTCAGGCAGACATTCCACCTCAACCTTCCAAATAGCCAGAACAACAGGTATGTGCTATCATGCCTGGCTAATTTTTTGATATATTGTAGAGACGAGGTCTCACCAAGTTGCCTTGTCTCGAACCCCGGGGCTCAGGCAGTACTCTCACCTCGGCCTCCCAAAGTGCTGGGATTACAGGCTTGAGCCACCATGCCCACCGATTTTATTCTTTTATACTCTTCAACTTTTCTTCCTCCTAGTCTTCCAACAAAATTATACTTTTAGGTTAAATAAATATTAAGTGTTTATTTTGACTGTGGAAATTTTATATACATGTATGTATATATAATGTAGTATATTATGATTAGTATTATGATTACATTTCTCCTTTTTACATTTTTTTCTTTTTCCTGCAATTAATAATTGCCTTTCTTTTGTGCTTTGTGTTCTATAAACCTGTCTTTAATTCATCCCTAAACTTTCTGGCCTAAAGGTCAGTCTTCTTTCAGTTAATGCAAAATCATCAGGTATTCTCTGTTTCTATTTCTTTTCTTCAAGATAATTTTTCTGAAGTACTCCCTCACCTACTGGTCCCATGCTCCAGTGTGGGCTGGATGCTCAGAATAAAGAATAAATTCTTTATTTTTATCATAGGTATTACTTGTCTTGCTCAAGTTGTGTTCCATATTTCCTAAAGCCTATGTTTTCCTTTTTCTTTATATGTTCCTTTTGTCTTTGTTGCTGTTAGATTGCATCCTTCAGTAGCTTTCTGAGAAAGCATATAGGCAAAGTAAAATTTTAGGAACTCTTGTGTCTGACAGTGACTTTATACTGCCCTTACATTTGATTGATAGATATAAAATTCTATGTTGGAGACAGTTTTCCCTTAGAATTTTTTTTTTGAAAGTAGGATTTATTGAGAGAATAGAAAAGCTCCCACAGTGGGAGGGGACCCGAAGGGGTTGCCCTTCCCTTAGAATTTTAAAGGTATTTCTCCATTGTCTTTTTTAGCTTTCTATGTTGCTATCGAGAAATCGCATGTCATTCAGATTTGTGATATTTCATGTAGGTGTACATTGGTGTGGATCTTCATTCATTGTTTTGAGAATAATGTGGAAATTCTTGTATTTCAGTTCTGAGAAGTTTTCTTGAATTTTTTTCTTGTTTACTATAGTCACATCTCTGTTCTATCTCTAGAACTGTTATTATTCAGACATTGGCCTTTATGGATTTATCTTCTAATTTTTCTTATTATTTCTCCTATCTTTTCTTTTTTGTTGTTGTACATTTCGTGAATATCTTTAACCTTTCCAAACCTTCTATTGAATATTAAACATATCTACTATATTAGCCAAAATTCTCCAGAGAGACAGACCAGTAGTATATATAGAGAGAGACCTAAATGCACAGCTATATAGATATACAGTTGACCTTTGAGCAACATGGATTTGAACCGTGTGAGTTCACTTGGACATGGATTTTCTTCTGCCTCTGCCACCCTTGAGACAACAAAACCAGCCCCTCCTCTTCCTCCTTAACCTACTCTACATGAAAACAAGGATGAAGACCTTTATGATGATCACTTCCACTTAATGAATAGTAAATGTATTTTCTTTTCCTTATAATTTTATTTTTTATTTTTATTTTTGAGTTGGAGTCTTACTCTGTCGCCCAGGCTGGAGTGCAGTGGCACACTCATGGCCACCCCAGTGTCTACCTGCTGGGCTCTGGCGATCCTTCCACCTCAGCCTTCCAAGTAGCCGGAACTACAGGCACGCGCTACCACACCCAGCTAATTTTTTATTTATTGCAGAGACAAGGTCTTGCCAAGTTGCTTGTACTGGTCTCGAACCTGTGGGCTCAGGCAATCCACTCGCCTTGGCCTCTCAAAGTGCTGGGATTACAGGCTGAGCCACCGAGCCTGGCCTATGGTTTTCTTAATAACATTTTCTTTTCTCTAGCTTTATTGTAAGAATACAGTATAGAATACATATAATAGACAAAATATGTGTTAATCAGCTGTTGATGCTATCAGTAAGGCTTCCAGTAAACAGTCCCTTTGAAGAATATGAAGGAAGTATATCCTCTTGCAGATATGTAGCTAGAAAAGACAGGAGTATTTTAATAGGCTTTCCAGATAATTGTAGGTTTTCTTCTTTGATACTACACCAAAACTCAAGAAATCATAGTTTCTTATAGGTTGGTTGCATTGTAGATTCTGAAACCATATCAATGAACTTTTCAGACTCTCTTACATTAAAATTCACAGCTCTGGGCAATCCCTTCGGGTCCCCTACCATTGTGGAAGCTTTTCTGTCCTCTCAGTAAGTACTGCTTTCAAAAAAAAAATTCACAGGTCTGTTTTTACTTTGAAAGGCTCTTTTACTCATGCATGTTTCACATAGAAAATATTGGTTTACTTAAGTACAGCAGATCTTCTAAAGGTACATTTCATTGTACAACATCAAAAGATTTTATTCATTAATATCACTACAGATCATTTCAGAACTTTTAAGAATTGAGAAGCTGTCAGGCTTAAGGAGGAAGCGTAAGTTTTCCAAAATGTCTATTTTTTGCTTGAAAGCTTGACTTTTCATTGTTAACAAATATTATTAGTGTTTTCCTTGAAGTAAAAGGCTCATATTTGAGAAAAATTTTGCCACATATCCAAGTCTGAATAACCATGGTTTGTACATTAGTTCTTTCAAGTAAAAATGGTATTTTATGAAAAAAGCATCATTAACAAGGCTACCTGCATAATGAACATTTGTATACCTAATGCTGAATTGTACCCCACATGTTTAAAATAAAAATAAGTAAAGAAAAGAAAAGGAAGGGAAAAAAGCAGCTAGTTGAGCTCATGTGTCAAACAGTCTTCAAGAACTTTTTTTTTTTTTTTTTTTGAGTTGGAATCTCACTCCATCTCCCAGGTTGGAGTACAGTGGCACACACACGGCCACCCCAGCATTGATCTGCTGGGCTCCAGCGATCCTTCTGCCTCAGCCTCCCAAGTACCTGGAGCTACAGGCGCGCGCTACCACGCTCAGCTAATTTTTGATTTATTGTAGAGACGAGGTCTCACCAAGTTGCCCAGGCTGGTCTCAAACCAGCGGGCTCAGGCAATCTACTCTCCTAAGCCTCCCAAAGTGCAGGGATTACAGGCTGAGCCACTGAGCCTGGCCTCTGTTGATCTCTTAAAAGAGTAGATAACTGACTTAGTTCAGTTTGGTAATATGAAGCTTTAGCATAAGTGTCCATTTTGGTTTGGTCTGTTGGGGCCTAGCATAAGAGCTCACTTCAAATCAGTGATCTCCTATACATTTTACTGAACACTAAGGTACAAATAAAAGTATGAACATCCCTCAATAAAATTCTAGCAAATGGCATGACCATATATATGCTTATCCTGGAAATGTAAAACTAGTATTATCCATAATATTATTTATAAGAAAATGATAACTGGAAATATCCATAAGTGCATATTAATAGATATTAAAATACTTTTGAGAAAATTATCTTTTTTTTTTTTTTTTTTAGAATAGAATCTTGATCACCCCCAAACAACTAAAAATGGAGTGTTTCTAGTCTATGTCAAAATATTCATTTAAAAGTAAGAGAATCATTAGGGTTATGTTTTTTGAAAAAAGAAATCACAAAGAGCTACTGTTAGTTTTTATAGAATTGAATATTCCTGTCTTGCAGTAAGACTTGAAATAATTTTTTAAATGATGAACATAAGTTCCCATGACTCCCATAACAGCCTTGAGTGGCCCTGTTCTACCTGGCTCACTTTGCTAATATGAAGTGTTTATTTCTTTTCTCTCTCGTCCTTATGTTTAAGGCAGGATACAACGGCTTCAAGCCCTATCCTCTCCCAAATTTGACAATGGGATTGGATAGTGTGTGTGTGTGTGTGTGTGTGTGTGTGTGTGTGTGTGTGTGTGAATATGTGTGTGTGTTTTGAGTCTGGGTCTCACTCCATCATCCAGGCTGGACCTCCTGGACTCAGGTGATCCTTTTGTCTCAGCATTCTGAGTAGCTGGGGCTACTGGTGTGCACTATCACATCTGGCCAATTTTTAATTTTTAATTGTTTTTTGTAGAGACGAGATTTCACCATGTTGCCCAGGCTGGTCTTTAACTTCTGAGCTCAAGCGATCTGCCCACCTCAGCCTCCCAAAGGGCTGGGATTACAGTCATGAGCCACCATGCCCGGCTGTATTGTACTTTTTTGTTTAGCTAGTTCTGATCAAAATATGCAAAATTTTAAAAATGCAATTTTAGATAACAAAAGATGCATATAAGAATGTTGTAAGGCCAAGAGTGGTGGCTCAAGCCTATAATCCCAGCACTTTGGGAGGCCGAGGCGAGAGGATTGCCTGAGCTCAGGGGTTTGAGACCAGCCCAATGAGACCTCATCTCTACAATAAATAAATGAAAATTTAGTCGGGCTTGATAGCCTGTGCCTGTAGTTCCAACTACTTGGAAGGCTGAGACAGAAAAATCACCTGACCCCAGCAGATCGAGACTATAGTGACGGTGAGCATGCCATTGCACTCCAGCCTGGGCGACAAGAGTGAGACTCCAACTAAAAAAAAAAAATTGTTGTAAATGGTAAATTATAAATAGTAGACTTTTTTTTTTTATTATGCATTGCTGGTGAGAATATAAAATGGTATATTTTGGAAAACTGTTTGGCAGTATATAGTAAAACTGAACCTGTGCATACTTTATGATCCAGTCTTTCACTTCTGGGCACAAAACCAAGGGAAATGCGGATATATGTTCACAAAAGACTCATACTAGAATGTTCATAGTGGCACTATTCATAATAGGTACAGATTATGGGAAACAGGCACTAAAACAAATGCTGTCAACAATGGAATTGATAAATTTTGGCATATTCAAGGTGAAATATTATTCTGTAATAAGATTAAACAATGGAATATTTTGCTACAATGAGAATTAATGAGCAATCACCCACCGCTATATTGATAAACTTCATAAACATAATGTTGAATGAAAGAAGCCAAAGACAAAGGATTGCATGTTATAGGAATCTATGCAAATATGTATACATATACATTTATAAAATAGGTAAAACTAATTTATATATTTACCCTTAGGGGGTTAGGGACTGGACTATGGCTCTAGGAAATTTTCTAGGGTGCTGATTATAAATGTACATTTATGCTTTTCTATATATTATTATACTTAAATAGAAAGTTTAAAATATATATGATATGAGTTTTTAACTGAAAAATAAGGAAATTAAATACAATTGAGATCCCAGAAATAGATGCCAAAGTACAAGTCTAGTTAATCTGTTACAAACTAAATATAACAAAATAATGTCAAAATTCATCAGTTGGAATAACTAGATTTCAATATGGAAGGAATAAGTTTTTTTTTATTTTTTGTTTTTGAGTTGGAGTCTCACTCTGTCGTCCAGACTGGAGTGCGGTGGCCGGGAGCGGCCACTGCAGCCTCTACCTGCTGGGCTCCGGTGATCCTTCTGCCTCAGCCTTCTGAGTAGCCGGAATTACAGGTGCGCGCTACCACGCCCCGCTGATTTTTTGATTTATTGTAGAGATGAGGTCTCGCCTGCCCAGGCGGGTCTCGAACCCGCAGGCTCAGGCAATCCACTCACCTCAGCCTCCCAAAGGCGCGGGATTACAGGCTGAGCCACCGAGCCCGGCAGGAATAAATTTAGTCATACCTCATACCATATGGTACATTGAATTACAGTTGAGTTAAAATATGATAAAATTCTTATAACTAGAAAAAAAAGTATAATTGTGACTGAGATAATTTTACCCTATAAAACAATATAAATATTTGAGAGCAGATTGATTCAGATAGAATTTGTTTTTTATATTTCTGTAGAACAAATAGCAAACATAAAAGGAAAGTGACTAGGTCAGGAAAATCATGACGAATATGATGAATAAAAGTTAATATTTGATAAGTAAATAAAGTAAATGATACCAATATATATTGTATTAAGTCCCATCAAGACAAGCAGTCAGAGGAAATGATTTAAGAGTTTGTTCATGCACAACATTCTTTGTAAAGTGAAAAATTAGAATCAATCTACATGCCTATCAATAAGGAAACAGTCAATTAATTGTGATGTTTCTATAATAGATATTACTATTTATCTGTTAAAAAGGATGAGTTAGATTTGTTAATATGGAAAAATATGCATGAAGTAGTAAGTGAAAATATAAGTTGTGGAACATAGAAAGTGTCATTACATTTTTCTACAAAACAAGTTAATAAACATTTGCCAATGAATGTATGATCACATATAGAATAAGTTTCAGAAGATATATAACAAACCATTAATAGTGAATACCCTGGTGTACTGGGTTAAGAGGGTGTTTACCCTGTTTTTACTTTGTACCCTTCTGTTTTGTTTATTTCATTCATGTGTTTCTTTTACAATTAAAATTTTAGCTGGGCTCAGTGGCTCAGCCTGTAATCCCGTGTCTTCGGGAGGCTGAGGTGAGTGGATTGCCTGAGCCCGCGGGTTCGAGACCCGCCTGGGCGGGCGAGATCTCTTCTCTACAATAAATCAAAAAATCAGCCAGGCATGGTAGCGCATGCCTGTAATTCCGGCTACTTGGAAGGCTGAGACGGAAGGATCGCCGGAGCCCAGCAGGTCGAGGCTGCGGTGGCCGGGAGCGGCCACTGCACTCCAGTCTGGGCGACAGAGTGAGACTCTGACTCAAAAAAAAAAAAATTTAAACTCCATGTAGGGGGAAAGATAGCCTATCTAAATATTCATGTTTACCAATAATTAAAGTTGCAAATTAAGACACTTTTGAGTTAATTAAAAGCTTTATTTTGGGACATTTGCAAAGAAATTGGTTTCTTCCATTTCTTGGAGGTGATATAATTTGGTATAATCTTTCTGGAGAACAATCTGGCAGTAAAAGTTCACGTATCTCTTGATCCTATAGCCATACTTCTGGGAATATATCCTAAGGAAATAGCTCAAAAGGAAAGAAATTGTTTGTGCAAAGATATTTATAGCCACACTATTTTTAATAAAAAGCTGAATATAATCCCAAGAGAAGTCTGTATTTAAATAATGTTTTAAAATGCAAAATATGTTGATCTTCTAATTTAAAAAAGTATTAAGCCAGGTGACCTACTAAGATTACTTCAGCTTCATAATTTTATAATCTCAAGAAAATGAAAGTAAAATTCATTTGATCTTTTCCTTTCCCCTCTAGGACCATTCAGATTCTTTGCCTCAGTTTAACATTTTCCTTAAATTTGGTCTGTTTAACAAGGCTTTCTACTGGGTCATTTTGTTTTGGAAAGACAAAATATAAATTTAGAGAATTAGAAGTGAATGTAGTAATTTCATTCTCCATATCTATTTATAGTAAATGTTATAGAAGCAAAATGTTTACTTATACTTAATCAGGCTTCCAAATTGTCCTGGAGAGGAAAACACCTCCACGATGATCTAGTGAGGGAATTAAGTTGGGGGGTTAAATACCTTGCACAATGCCCCCAAGGAATCACCTGCAGGGCAGAGATTAGAAACCAGTTCTCATATACATGCTGAGATCCCCTTTTCTAGGGCTGTTAAGCCTGGGTGCCTGTCTGTGGGAGGGCAGTGCAGGACTGGGATCAGTTTTCTGTTTAAGAGCTGGACTGAGGTCAGTTCATCTTTCCTTGATGAACTGGGTTTCTTGAACTGTATAGTATAAGTTTTCTGAACAGAGATTTCTGGAAGCAATTACAGAAGTGTCTTATACTGGATAGAATCTGAGCTAGATTGTCCAAAGAAGTGACCTTCAGAGGGAAGCACAGCTTCCCCTTTGGTACCTCATACTTCATGTGCTGCCCCTCATTTATTCATTTTCCTCTCTGATTCAAAATGCAGGATCTGAGAAGGAAGTGGAGCTGTCACCAGTTCTAAACTTGGACAGAGTACTTTCTCAGTTAGTAAATGGAAAATTTAATTTTAAAAATCTTCATCTGAGTTCTGTGAAATACCAAGACATTGGTTTATGGTCTATTTTGCAAAATGATATTTATATTTATATTAATCATGATCACTTAAAACTTTCTAAATTTCTGTAAAAATTACCCTAATCTGTGATTTAGTGAAAAATATTTGTATGATTAAGGTTCAAGTTTTGCCCTACCACTTATACACTGTGACTTTGGGCAATTTCCTCATTTGTACAATGGAGCTAATAATCCCAGCCTTATCTGACTCCTAGGTTGGCTATAAGGTTCAGTGAGATAATGTATGTGAAAGTATTTAGTAAACTTTCAGGAGCAATTCAAATGTTTTTGTTCAGGTTATGAAAGTCATTACACTGTATATAACGCAGTATGCATTGAAGATGGCAGGACATCTCTTTAGATTGTAGAAGAGTTTCGGGAAATGCTGTATCCTATTGTAGCAGGCACTAACCCAGATCTATGACTAGGCCAAGGAGCTTTCTGACTTGTCGCTTGTCAGCAACATTAGTTTGATCTCCTTATTATTCTTTCTGGAAAATATATAGAGGCTTTCCATTAATTGTACATTTGTCTGCATACAGTGAAGAAACCTGAAATAACATGGTTTGAACAAGATAAAAGGTTATTTCTCTTTTGTGGAAAAGAAGACTGAAGATAGGCAGTCCATAGCTGGGATGGTACACTCCAAGGTGTCCTCAGGGATTCAGGATTCTATTTTTCTGTGCCAGCATCCTAACCATATATTCTGTCCTTTGCTTTATGATCCATGAGAATTGAAGGAACTCCCTTTTATCCCTGGGGTAAATAAGGGACATCTATCATCTGAATCATTCCCATTTAAGTAATTTCTAGAAAACTCACACAGTATTTTGCTTATATTTTATAACTTAATTATGTGACTAAAGGCTAGCTACAAGAAAAGCTGAGAAATATGATCTTTATGCCAGTGACCAGGTATGTATGTGTATATGTGTGTGTCTGTGTATGTGTGTGTTTTGGGGAGTGGAAGGTAGTTTGTAACAGAAAACATTCATATATTTATATAATGCCGTGGCCAAGAATGAAAGTTGCAAGCCCCAGCAGCCTCCTCCTCCTTGGAAACATACTGGAGTAGCTCACACCTGTAATCTCAGCACTTTGGGAGGCCAAGGTGAAAGGATTGCCTGAGCCCACAGGTTTGAGACCTGCCTGGGCAACTTGGTAAGACCTTGTCTCTACAATAAATCAAAAAATTAGCCGAGCATGGTGGCTCACGCTGTAGTTCCAACTATTTGGAAGACTAAGGCAGAAGAATCGCCTGAGCCCAGCAGGTCGAGGCTGTGGTGGTCATGAGCGTGCCACTGCCCTCCAGCGTGGGCGACAAAGTGAGACTCCAACTCAAAAAAAAAAAAGGAAAAAAGGAAACATACTGCAGTTTTATCTGGAGATTGGAATAATTAGGGAAGAAATCAAAGAACCAAAGAGAGTGTATTTCTGTAAAGAGGTAAAGTAATTTGGACAGAGAAAACTAGAAATTCTGGAGGCTACAAATTCCACTGAGCTTAAAAATATAATTTTTAAAAAATTAAAAATATAATTTTTAAGCTCAGTAGAATTTGTATAAATAAGTATTTATAATACCAAAACAAAGTACTTCATTAAATTTTGAAAAATACAATATTAAGTAAAGCAAAAAAGGAAAGAAAAATGAGAAAGGAAAAACTCTAGAAAATACAAGAGTTACTCTGGTTTATTTTAACCTTCTTACATATACATATTTTTAACTCTTAACTTTAGCTTTACTCATTGCTGAGGAAATGAAAATGTTCAGTTGTTGCCATAAAATTTTGGCCTTCTGGTTATAGATGGAAATATGGAAGACTTTAGAGCTGTACTTGAGCAAACTCAAGAACTTTGCATCATTGAATCAAGAGAGGGGAAAAAAAAATAAAGATTTCAAGTTCCTTATCTGTAAAATGATGGGAATTGAGCGATATAATCTTAAAGTCTACTTCTTAAACTTTTGCCATTCAGGAGCAATGGTGAGACTAAAAATGAAGTTTCTGACTATTTCTTCCAAGTTAAGTACGATCCAGAGAGGTCATTGGGACAGAATCTGTGGGAAGACTTTAGTGATTTCAAGTCCTGGTGAAGAGAGTTCAGTGAAACTGAGGAGGACAAGGAATTTTCAGGTCAGAGGATTAAAAGATCATTGTGTTTGTTGCAAAGCTTCAGGAGAGTAGTAGGAAACAGATAGAGAAAAAGAAACTGAACCTTGTGATCCTAGGAAGACAGTTGTGGGTTCTGGCATTGTTTTTAACATGTAGGCCACAGACCCTAAGAGGAGCTATAGATGTATTTTAGGAAGGCCTGGCATGGTGGCGCATGCCTGTAATTCCAGCACTTTGGGAGGCAGAGGTGAGAGGATTACCTGAGCCCACGGGTTCAAGATCAGCCTGGGCAACATGGCGAAATCTTGTCTCTACAACAAGTAAAAAAAATTACCGGGCGTGGTAGCATATGCCTGTAGCTCCAACTAATTGGAAGGTTGAGACGGAAGGATCACTTGAGCCCAGCAGGTTGAGGCTGCGGTGGCCATGAGCGTGCCACTGCACTCCAGTCTGTGTGACAGAGTGAGACTCTTACTCAAAAAAAAAAAAAATGTGCTTTAGGAGATTCTTGAATGCTCTAAAATTATACACAATATATTAACTTATAATTATTTTTCTGTGAGAAAGCACCTAAAGCTTTAATCAGGTTTTATTATAAGCTAACAAAAAAGCCACTCACTCTTAAAAATGAATGATAAAGACCCCAAATGATTACAGAGAGTGACACTGGTCCTGCAGTGGGCAAATATGGTCATTATTATATTTTCAGAGTAACTTAGCTTTCAGTCAGGCGCACACACACACACACACACACACACACACACACACACACACACACACACACAAAGTAAAGGATGAGAAAAATGTATAGAATGGAGAGTAATTTACCATCATACAATCTTGGGTCTTGGCTTGCCATTATTAGCCATTGTTAGCTGTGTGGGCTTCAGCATGTTACATCATGTCCCAAGCCTTAACCTCCTTAGCTGTAAAATGGGGATAAAAAATATCTACCAGCTGGGCTCGGTGGCTCAGCCTGTAATCCCGCGCCTTGGGAGGCTGAGGTGAGTGGATTGCCTGAGCCCATGGGTTCGAGACCCGCCTGGGCAACTTGGTGAGACCTCATCTCTACAATAAATCAAAAAATTAGCTGGGTGTGGTAGCGCGCGCCTATAGTTCCAGCTACTTGGAAGGCTGAGGCGGAAGGATCGCCGGAGCCCAGCAGGTCGAGGCTGCGGTGGCCGGGAGTGGCCACTGCACTCCAGTCTGGGTGACAGAGTGAGATTCCAACTCAAAAAAAAAAAATCTACCTAAAATGGTGATTGTGAGGGTTAAATGAGACCGTGTAGATTGAGCACATAGTATAGTGCTTAGCACAAAGTAGGTAACCCTCCACCCCCACAAGTTTCTGAAATTTTCTGTATTTATTTTAAGGCCCTTATTGTATATAGTCATCCCTCAGTACACGCAGAAGATTGATATACCTTCCAAGTATACTAAAATCTGTGCATACTCAAGTTCTGCAGTTGACCCTGTGGAACCTGAGTCTACGAACAGTGGTCTTCCTTATACCTTTTTTTTATTTCCCAAGAATACTGTATTTTCGACCTGCTTTTAGTTGAAAAATTCCCACATTTAAGTGGACCTGCACAGTTCAAATCCATATTGTTCAAGGGTCAACTAACTGGATTTCACTTTGAAGGACTGATCCTCAGCCAGTCCATCTTCAGAGAGGTTCTCAACGTTGTGCACACTCAAGAAGACCATATCTCATTAAGTGGTTAGAGGCTCTTTCCCATGCAGATTTGCAAGCTGGGTGTGTAAAAATCACACATTACACTTGTTGCCTGGCAGCACGTGTCCCTGAGTGGTAGTACATGGCTTGCATTGTAATGGTATCAGTGCTGGGGCCAGCTGGCTGGACATGTACTGCCACATGGGCTAGGGACTCCATTCCTCAACAAAACAGCAGCCAGCACTAGGGTTAACAGAAAATGACAAACCAGGCATGGATGAGGGAGGCGCCAGCAGAGCAGCGGGATGTCCTTTGATTTGCTTCTGTTGTTTGCATGTCTTTCTTGTGATGTCTGTGAAATGTTCAGAATGACAAAGTTTTTAAAAGACCTGCTGACTCCGCCTGGAAAATGTGAAAAACCTCCCGTTTAGAGACCTATTATGTCCAGCTAGCCTGCATTTTCTATATCTTTTTCTTCATTTTTTATTAATGCAAACATTTGCATGAAGACAGAACCTTTGTTTCTTAAAGAGTTCATCTGCTCCTGCTGCTAACTGGCCCTGCCATGCAAGAGCACAACAGAACCTTTGTTACGCTTTCAGCAAAGCTGTTTATGAACGGTGGCTTACTGAGGACTGCTTCCTGTGCTGTGTGCTTCCATTTTGTCTAAAAAGCAAAAAAGAAAATAGTTCTTCGGAGTGAAAAGAATTTAGACTTTCTTTTATTCAAATCCTGGATGTCGAAATGAAAAGTAGTCCCCAAATTTGTGAGGAACTGGTAATTGCATCGAATGCATTTTCTTACTTTACCTTGAGCATAATGAGGCTCTTAGTAACAATAGAAGGAACAAGTGCCTTCTCATTGGAATAGAGAGAAGGAACAGTAAAAAGGCAACAGAAAGGGTGCTTGAGAATAGGACAAAAGTGGCTTCTGTAAGAACCCTAATATTGTAATAGAATGTGTTTGGGTACTTAGTGTTTCCCACCTGGGAGGCACAGTTCTGAAATGGTTGAGCTGAATAGAGAACAGCACCACAGTTTATAAATAGTGGGTACAGTTTATGCATTCATTCGGTAAATATTTGAGTGACTACTGTGTGGAAGACACTGAATGATCCTGAGTGTTAAAGGGGATAAAAGAGAAATGAATCATAGTACTTACTTATCTATCTTTAAGGACAGGACATCTAGCAAAGAAGATAACACATGCATAACCAAAATAACTCTGTATCAAAGTAGAAAGCGCCACTGGACCCACTTAAAGCAGGTGTTTAGGGAGTTCCAGGAAAGGAAAGATTGCTTCTGACTAGGAGAAAGTCAGGGAAAGCTTCATGAAGAGGTGGTATTTGAGTTGGGCTTGGCAGGAAAGGTAGGATTGGACATTGCAACATTCCTAAAAGTGATGAGTCATCAATTATGTTGGTCTAGTAAAACATACTCAAAGTATGTATATTTTTATAGGGTACTTTCGTGGTGTTTTACACCATTAATTTAGATGATATGTTAAGTGTTGGGATGAGTTTTCATAAACTAAATTGGGGCCTCTCTGTCTATTCTATGCTGTTCCAGTCATTTACCTCATATGTTTTTGTGAACTTTGGCCTAGACCTCTGGGTATCTATAAATATCTGCATTAGCATCCTTTACTTTCATAGCAAAAATAGAAACCCAAAGGGATCATTGAGCATTATTACAGCCATTTCCCATGAACAGTGTGTGGACACAGTTCTTAATGGGGAGTTGACACATGAGACTCTCATTTGAAACAGAATCCCCACCTGTGTATAGAGGCTGTGTCAACCAGAAGAGAAAGGAGAGGGAATTCTAAGCCCAAGAGTTTTTTGACTACCTTGAATTAGAATTGTTCTGTATCTTTTTGTCATTTGAAAAAATGAGATTCTGTATCTCAGTTGTTGTGAATGCCAGCTAATTTTTATGAAATATTTAGTGTACAATACCAAGTAAATGATAAACTATTACATTAATATCACTAATCTGTATAGTCATAGTTAAATTGCATATTACCAATTTAATAATCATCTGTAAATTTTTTGTTTTGTTTTGAGTTGGAGTCTCACTCTGTCGCCCAGGCTGGAATGCAGTGGGATGCTCATGGCCACCACAGCCTCGACCTGCTGGGCTCAGGCAGTCCTTCTGTCTCAGCCTTCCAAGTGGCTGGAATCATAGACACATGCCACCACGCCCAGCTAATTTTTTGATTTATTCTAGAGATGAGGTCTTGCCAAGTTGTCCAGACTGGTCTCGAACCCCTGGTCTCAGGCAATCCTCTTGCCTTGGCCTCCCAAAGTGCTGGAATTACAGGCTTGAGCCACCGTGCCCGGCCATAATCTGTAAATTTAGTGATAATCTGTACATTTATAGTTTGCTGCCAAAGGCTATATCTTTTTTATTTAGTTGAGGGTCTCGTTATGTTGCCCAGGCTGGACTTGAAGTCCTGAGCTCAAGGAATTCTTCCACCTCAGCTTCCTGAGTAGCTGGGACTACAGGTACATGCCACCAGGCCCTGCTAAAGGATATAGCTTTTGCTGACTATATAACAGTTAATTTTCATCCTGTAATTTTACTACTTTCTTGTTTGATTTAACATTATGAGTGGCACACAGTTTACTCTGTGTTTGTCAGTTTACCGAAGTTTTCTCTTAACTCATGGTGCTTTGTTGGAAAATAGTTTTGTGAATGTTTATGGAGTTGATTTGATAACTATACTGCTGTATGAGTAACTATTTTTGCAAAGTTATTGTCATGACAATTATTACTTGGGTTCTTCATATATCCCTTAGATTGTAACTATGGGAATCTTAAATGCTACTTTAGAATTCTCTGGTGTTCAAGAAGTACATTTTGTTATGGTCAGTGAGCTGAGTGCTTTTTAAGTTTAAACCTCTGTGAAAGTTTCCTTAAAAAAAGGATTATGTAGTTTCTGGCACTTGAAATTGCAGGACTTCAATTTACTAATTCTGTCTTAGGAGTTTTAGGCTGGAAATACTAAGGCAATAGGATTTAAGCACTTACCCTTAATTGACATCCCAAAAATATTTTTAAAAATCACAAGTTTTAGGAAGAAAAAGGGAAGAGGGGAGGATTAATGGTTGACCAGAGACTGTTTGAATGTCAAGGCACTCAGCTTTGCACAGCTATTAACTGGTACAATACCTCTTTTGACTGAGGGAAGTAGACTTTAGTTTTTCATCCTCTACTTTACATAAAGACCTTTAGTCACCTCTTGTTTTCTGGTTGTCATAGGTGATGTTAGCATACGTGTAATGCTTTGTTTGCCTCTGGTGTATCTTTGAGTATTTGAGTTTGACTAGCTGTATAGTAGCGCTTTGGTGGTTTGGATACATAGATGCAATATATTACTATTAATGTAAAAGATCTTTCCTTAATTTTCAAATTTATTCTCAGAAAATTCCATTTGCTATATGTCAAACTGCATAGCTTTTTTTTTTTTTGAGTTGGAATCTCACTCCGTTGCTCAGGCTGGAGTGCAGTGGCATGCTCCCAGCCACCGCAGCCTGGACTTGCTGGGCTCCGACTATCCTTCCGCTTCAGCCTTCCAAGTGGCTAGAACTACAGGTGTGCACTACCACACCTGACTAATTTTTGATTTATTGTAGAGATGAGATCTTGCCAAGTTGCCCGGGCGGGTCTCGAACCTGCAGGCTCAGGGCTCCCAAAGTGCTGGGATTAAAAGGTGGCAATATCATGCAGAGTAGACCAAGGGCTCTTTAAAGGTGGCAATATCATGCAGAGTAGACCAAGGGCTTAGGTTCAAAGCCTTGTCTCTGCTGCTTACCAGCCCTTTAATCTAGGTAAATTACATTTCTTTCTTTCTTTTTTTTTTTTGAGTTGGAGTTTCACTCTGTCACCCAGACTGGAGTGCAGTGGCTGCTCCCGGCCACCACAGCCTTGACCTGCTGGGCTCCAGCGATTCTTCTGCCTCAGCCTTCCAAGTAGCTGGAACTACAGGCGCGCGCTACCACGCCCGGCTCATTTTGATTTATTATAGAGATGAGGTCTCGCCAAGTTGCCCAGGCGGGTCTCGAACCCGTGGGCTCAGGCAGTCCACTCACCTCAGCCTCCCAAAGGCGCGGGATTATAGGCTGAGCCACCGAGCCCGGCAGTAAATTACATTTCTTAGTCTTCATTTTTTTCCATCTATAAATGGGGTTAAAATAAAAATACCCAATTCATAGGATTGTTGTGGCAAATGAATTAATACTCGTAAAATATTTAGAATGGTGTCTTGCACATAAAGCTTAGTGTTGGCTAAAATTAGTATAGTATTTATTTAACTAGCATTAAGTAAACTTTGTAATGATCATGAACTGTTAAAGGAGGGAAACCTCCTGCATTTATATCGAATATATATCTCAGGATATTGATCTACAAGGAATGATTTATTTACATATTTTTTCTCCTGGGGCCCCAAAGTTAAACTTGACAGGTAGCTATTTTATATTGAGAACCCATTAGTTTTTAGAGAGGCCTGATTTTTTACCTAATTTTACTTTATTTTTCTCTACTACAAGTTAAAAAAATTTTTTTTGTATTGTACTCACTATGTTAATCATGAAACCGTGATTTTGGTAAGGGACACAATTAGCCTAAACTAAACTTCATACCAGAAGAAAATATAGGGTAATATTTGGTTTATACACTTGGAATGGAGAAGGCCTTTTTATAGGGCACAAGGCACACTGAAGAAAGCCACAGATAAGTACTTTTGACTGTATCAACATTTGGAACACCTATACAATGAAACATACCACCAGCAAATAAAAAGAAAAGCCAAAAGGTAGATGTATATATTTGCGACATATTAGAATTAGAAAAATCTATGAATTGAAAAGAAGAAAAAAAGGCAACCAAAGGGATATTGGCAAAGAATAAGAAATACAAATAAACATGAAAATGTGCTTAACTTTATTTGTAATCAAGAAAGCTAAAATGAAAACAACAGAGAGAAGTTATTTTATAACTATTAAATTGGAAAAATTACAAAATCTTGAACCAAGGATAGTGAAAACAAACACTCGTGACTGGTAGGAGTATAAATTAGAATAACTACTTTATAAAAGCAATTGTCTATATCTAGTAAACTTGAAGATAAGTGCCTCCTATGAAATGCCAATTCCATTTTGAGGTATCTACTTTAGAAAAAAACTCTTATACATATGCACAGGGAAACGTGCAAAATTGTTCAATACAGCATAGTTTGTTATAGTGAAAACGTGAAAACAATCTAACTATCAATAGGGAAATATTTACCATTGGGAACTATCAAAAGGGTAAATTGGTTTATATTATTTTGTAAAATATTTCCAAGACTAGGTATGGTGGTCATGTCTATAATCCCAGCATTTAGTGAGGCTGAGGCAGGAGGCTCATTTGAGGCCAAAAGTTCCAGACCATCCTAGGCCACATAGGGAGACCATGACGCTACAAAAAACCTAAAAAATTAGCTGGGTGTCATGGATTGGGCCTGCAGTCTTAACTACTTGGGAGGTTGAGGCAGGAAGATTGCTTGAGCCAAGAATTTGAGGGCAGTGAGCTATGATCGTGCTAGGGCACTGCAACGTGGGTGACAAAGAGAGAGACTGTCTCAAATCAAACAAACAAAACCCCAAACTCCAAACTCCAGATATTATTGAGTGAAAAAAAACCAAGGTGCAGAAAAGTATGTCTTTTACTTAGGAACAAGTGAGACTTAAAATGAACTCACAAACTGTATTTCTATGTTTATAAAGGTATGTATCCCAAACTAATAATTGTTGTTTTCTTGTTTTGTTTTGATGAGTTGGAGTCTCACTCCGTCTCCCAGGCTGGACTGCAGTGGCACACTCATGGCCACCCCAGCATCAACCTTTAGGGCTCTGGTGATCCTTCTGCCTCAGCCTTCCAAGTAACTGGAACCACAGGTGCCCACTACCATGCCTGGCTAATTTTTGATTTATTGTAGAGAAGAGGTCTTGCCAAGTTGCCTGGGCTGGTCTCGAACCCGCAAGCTCAGGCAGTCCACTTACCTTGGCCTCCCAAAGTGCTGGGATTACAGGCTGAGCCACCGAGCCTGGCTGATAATTGTTGTTTTCTGTGGGAACTGGGATTGGTCTTCAGCTTTTTCTGTATCATTTGAATCATTAAAAATAATTACATGAGGCTGGATGTGGTGGCTCATGCCTGTAATCCCAGCAATTTGGGAGGCGGAGGTGAGAGAATTGCCTGATCCCAGGAGTTCCAGACCAATCTGGGCAACGTGGTGAGACCTTGTCTCTACAATAAATCAATAAATTAGCCAGGAATGGTGGTACACACCTATAGTCCCAGATACTTGGAAGGCTGAAGTGGAAGGATCACTGGAGCCCAGCAGGTTGAGGCTGTGGTGGCCGTGAGTGTGCCACTGCACTCTAGCCTGGGTGACAGAGTGAAATTCCGACTCCTCAAAAAAAAAAAAAATGATGATAATAATTACGTGTATAATTAGAAATAAACTTTTTAAAATTTAAAGATCATGCCAATACTTTTTCTGATTTACCAATTTAAGCTTATTTTCTAGTGTTAACAGTGAAGAACTAGCACTTTCTAGATAACACAGTGTAAGATGGGATGCATTGAAGATTTTGAATTTTTCTTGTTTTGCTTTCACTTTTGGTTTTGAGAGGTAATGGGGTAAAATGGGAGGACATGGACTTCAGAGTCAAATATAAGTTTGAATCCTAGCTCAGTCATTCATTTAGACTTTGGGCAATTTCCTTAACCTCCCACATGAGTTACATGTGAAAGAAGTCGGGCGCCAGTAATGACTCCACACCCGGCCAGGACCAAGAGATTTATTAAAAGGGGCTGTTACAGAGGGGATCTGTAACGGGAAAAAAGAAAAAGAGAGCAAGAAAGAGAGAGTAAGAGAGAGAGAGGAAGTGGGAGAGAGGCAGGGAGAGAGCTGCAGAGAGGGAGAGAGGGAGAGAGAGAGAAAGAGAGACCGAGAGAGAGAGTTGTCGGGAGAGGGCTGTATTTATCAGCCTGACAGGGGCCTGAAGGGGCCGTGCTATGTTCCTATTGGAGGAGCTGCATGGGAGTAGGGTGGGGCCAACGCCGTGTTATAGTCCTATTGGACGCATAACAAAGCTGGCTACGGATTGGAGGCTTGCAGGTTTGAAATTCGCACACGGGAAGGTTTGAAATTCGCTCCCACAGGGAATTGTGTTTACAGAAGCCGGGACCTAGGGCCTTTGTTGTCTGGTGTGTCGGCGCCATTTTGGGAACCACCCCTCTGGTCACTTCCTGCACCCTGCAACATGTGCCAGTTTTCCTCATTTCCCCTTCCCAAGGGAAATTGGTCTAGTGTGGTCTAAGATCAAAGATGGTCTTACGTGAATGATGAAATGTTTCACCAGAATATGCTATATTCTTGAACCAAGACATACCAGTAAAGATGGAGGATGTAATTAATTTATTTTATTTTATTTTATTTTTAATTTAATTTTATTTTTTTGAGTTGGAGTCTCACTCTGTCACCCAGACTGGAGTGCAGTGGCTGCTCCCAGCCCCCGCAGCCTCGACCTGCTGGGCTCCGGCGATCCTGCCGCCTCAGCCTTCCAAGTAGCTGGAACTACAGGTACGCGCTACCACGCCCGGCTCATTTTTGATTTATTGTAGAGATGAGTTCTCGCCAAGTTGCACGGGATTACAGTCTGAGCCACCGAGTCCGGCTAAGTAATTAATTTTAAAGGTCAATTAACTTTTTGAACCATTAAGCTACCTCACAAGATCAAATGCCAGATTATGTTAGTGATTTTTTTTTTTTTTTTTTTTTGAGTTGGAGTTTCACTGTTACCCAGATGGAGTGCAGTGGCTGGCTCCTGGCCACCGCAGCTTCTACCTGCTGGGCTCTGGTGATCCTTCCGCCTCAGCCTTCCAGGTAGCCGAAACTACAGCTGCGCGCTACCACACCTGGCTAATCTTTTTGATTTTATTGTAAAGATGAGGTCTCGCCAAGTGGCCCAGGCGGGTCTCGAACCCACGGGCTCAGGTAATCCACTCACCTCAGCCTCCTAAAGCTCTGGGAGCTTTATACTGAGCCTGGTTTAACGTTAGTGATTTATAAATGATATTGAACTTGAAACTTCTAAGCAATTTACTTGACAGGTTGCTGTCAAGGTTAACAGGCTTGCTGTTTATGTCTTAGGGAACATTTTAATTTAGCTCAACAAACATTTATTTTTGACATCCAGCATGTGAATCTCAAAGGGCCTTGAAGATCAAAATATATCTCAAAAGGACTCTGATAAGGGAGGAAAAAGTCAGACTTAAAGCCAAGTATATGTATATTCTGTTTTTCACTTACTCTACTATTGACCTTGTGTATATCTATTAATATAATATATAGTAATACATAGGACTTTTCCCAGTGAGACTTGTTTATTCTAGTATTGGGACTCTGTATTAATAATCATTGTAAAAATAAGAGTGGCCTACCTAATATTGTGGTGAAAATTCCAGACCCCTCAAGCAGAAATTTCTAAATAGGATTCCTTATCACTTAATTGTGAAGTAAAAAGCTAACACTTTGATGATACTTATGCTTGGGAAGAGAATAAAAAGAAATAGTTTTGGACTCTCCCCATATAAATTATGGCCTCCTGAGTAATTAGCTGTTAATAAGTGAATACTTCCCACAAGTTTAAAGGCTGAAATGGTTATATGATTATGTATATTATTATAGGTGTAGAGTTTTATATAGCCCAGGAATCCTTAAAGATAATCTGTACACATTCTTGGTTGGATGAGCAGAACTTTAAATAAACGGTAAGAAATATTAGGTGGCTAATATTTATTGGGCACTTATTATATGCCAAGCATTATGCCTAAGATTATTACATAGATTATTTTATTTAATCCTTATCACAATCTTCTGTGGTAGATACTGGTATTGCCCCAACTTTACAAAAAAGGGCAGAGAGATTAGGTAACTTGCATAAAGTTACACAGTAAATAAATGCCAGAGCTAGAAATCAAATCTAGATTGGCCTGGCTCAAGATCCCATGTTTTTAACCATTGCAGTGAATTGCTATGCTGCTTCCATCTATAGAGTCAGTATGTAGCAATAGTAATATAATCATTAATATGTTACCTTTCATATATATTGAATGTTTTCTAGAGAAGTAGTTTGCTATCGGAAATATCATTCTCATATCCAATTTATAGCAGGAGTGACAGTAATATCAAGAGATTATGTGATCAGCATGGGGTGAATCAACAGAACCAAGAGTTTCTGATCCACAATTACCTTCACTTGCTAGGTTCATACAAGCATCATATGGTGTTTACCTATGTTTCTCTTAGATTTTTCATTATAGCATGATGAAGTTATAAATGTTTGCCTCAGACTATGATGCTATCTAAACAAGACATGGAAGATGGATCATTAGTGTGGATTTTTGGACAATAGAGCCTTATCGGTTGGTACATGTTAGAAAACTTTTTTTTTTTTTTAGTTGGAGTCTCACTCTGTCTCCCAGGCTGCAGTGCAGTGGCACACTCACAGCTACTGCAGCTTTAACCTGAAGGGCTTAGGTGATCCTTCTGCCTCAGCCTTCCAAGTAGCTGAAACCACAGGTGCATGCCACCAAGCCTGGCTGATTTTTTTTTTTATTTATTGTCATGATGAGGTCTCACCAAGTTGTCTTGAACTGCTGGGCTCAGGCAATCCTCTTGCCTCCCCCTTCCAAAGTGCTGGGCCCATGTTAGAAAACTTGATCCCGATTTTGTTGTACAAGTCACAGTGAAGCTGAAAAGGAAAAGCCAGTCTTAAATGCTTTTCCTCTGCCAAAAGGGCAGCTAAAGCGCCCAGATATCTTTGCCCTCCAGGGATGCAGGTGTGCTGTTTTTATTCTTTAATCATTCACATAAATTAAAGCCTATTCCTTTACATTTAAAAAATAATATAAAACGACACTCTCCATGTTTTATTGCCAGACAAGAGCTTTGAACTTCTGTCTCATTGAAGTTTGATAAACTGTGAGGGTTTTCCAGGGTTGGGTGGTACACTTAACCACACAGGGAACATTGGACTGATAAGAGCTGCAGGTGAAGGAAACCACCAAGGAGCAGCAATTAGAGAGAGCTTCAACTTGGCTGTTGGCTAGTGTTAAATTCTCACAGGGAGGAACTTTTCCCTGCCTCTGCCAGCTTCTTCACCCACAGATAAACAGCACCAGGACTTTCTATTTCCACTTTGTGAACTAGGAATGGGTGGGGTAGTTCTTTGTAAAAATCTTTGAAATTTGGAACAAGTTCTAACTTCACACGAATGCTGATTGGTATGCAGGTGGGGACAGGACAGACACACACACACACACACACACACACACACACACACACACACACACACACACACACACACACACACAAATTCTCATGCACACAGATGGACGACATCTCTCAGGTGATTTTACTGCCAGCATACATTCATGCTTTTATATTCTGTGTAAAGTAAAGATAATTTTTACTTCCATAAATGATTATAAAGTGTTGGTGAGGAGACAATGTGTTAAGACATTGATTCTTGGTGTCAAACAAACCTTGGCTCAATTTTGACTTCTCTTCCTACTAGCTCTAAAATCTTGAGCAAATTAATTATATGAGTCTCAGTTCTCCCATTTGTAAAAATAAAAGTGTAAGAATAACTATCATAGGATTGTTGTGAGGACTAAATAAAATAATGCATGTTAAATAAGTCGCATGGTATAGCATCTGGCCGATTGTTTAATAAATTGCACAAGTGCTCAAAAAGAGTGGCTGTTATTATTTGTAACTGTCAGATTGGCAGACAAATGTTAAACATGAAGGTCCTATATTTTTCTTTCTTTTCTTTTTTATATTTTTGATGCAAAGTCTGTTTGCCAGAAAATTTCTCCTTTTTTTTCTTGGAGGTCAAAAGTATTTGATTCTTACTGCTTTGAAACACATTTCTCCTGTAAAGGGCTTTCACATTAACTTTTAGTCCCTGGAGCTAGGGAGGAGAAGCAGCAGGATTTGCTTCTAAGTAGAGTTCTTTCATTTCTACCATCAAAAAGAAAAAAATCCTGTACTAGTCTTAGGTAGCGCTAAGTCATAAAAGGCCATATAGCCCAAGGAAGAAATCTTTTTGTAAGATCAGGATAAGCCGGTAGAAGAAAGGAAGGAGAATACAGAGGTGAAAATATAGAAGATTTTAATGTTAGCCTGGTCATTTTAGCCTCTCTATTTAATATATACTTAGTTATAATGACAATATTTTGAAAGTGATTAATGCCAGAAATTGGCATGTATTTTCTCACAGCTTCACTTTCCATTTTGGCCTTTTCTTTAAAAAAGAGTTTTCTAGCTGGATGAACTACTGAGTTGATGAAGCACTGATTTTGTTTTCCTGTCTTTTTTGGGGGAGGTGAGGGTTTACACTGGTTGATAGTTGCTAGCTTTGGGAAGCACTCATTTCAATAAGAATAAGTCATGGAATGTAAACATGTCATCCATCTGGACATAATACTGTTGGGAATGCGGTGAAACTTTGGTCACCATGGTCACTGTAGTCAAATGAAGACTCTCTTGAGTTCAGGTTGATAGAAAAACTTACTTGTTTTTTGAGTTTCGCTAGACTACCAGGACTTCAGGAATAGTTTTTTGAGCCAGGGTCTTACTCTGTCACTCAAGCTGAGTGCAGCAGAACGATCCTAGCTCACTGCAACCTCGAATTCCTGGGCTCAGGTGCTTCTCTGCCTCAGTTTTCTGATTAGCTGGGACTACAGGTGCTACCACCATGCCCAACTAATTTTTAAATATTTTTGAAGAGACAAGGTCTTGCTATGTTGCCCAAGCTGGACTCGAATTCCTGGCCTCAAGCAATCCTCTCACCTAGGCCTCCCAAACTGTTGGGATTATAAGTATGAGCCACCACACTTGACCAGGAATAATTTTTTGAACCACCCATTTTTTTTTTTTTAATTGAAGTCTCACTGCCCAGGCTGGAGGGCAGTGGTATGCTCCCGTCATCTCAGCCTTGACCTGCTGGGCTCCGGCGATCCTTCCGCCTCAGCCTTCCAAGTAGCCGGAACTACAGGTGTGCGCTACTATGCCCGGCTAATTTTTGATTTATTGAGAGATGAGGTCTCGCCAAGTTGCCCAGATGGGTCTTGAACCCACGGGCTCAGGCAATCCACTCACCTCAGCCTCCCAAAGTGCTGGGATTATAGACTGAGCCACCGAGCCCAGCCTTGAACCACCTATTTTTATAAATTTTAGGTAATTCCTCCATATTTTTTTTTGAGGAATGAAACTGTGAAAGAGGTCCAAGTCTACCTTGGCAGCAACTTTGTGGAAGTGCTTTTTGGCAAGATATTCATTACTTTGGAGTTTTTTGTCCTCACTGCTCCAGAAGGAAGTATTTTTCTGAATTTTTTGGTAAACTTCAGAGTACATAAGAAACACCAAAGGTACTTGTAAAAATTACTGGACTCTAGTAAGAAAGTTAGGTTCACTAAGTCTGGAATAGTGCCCAACCATAAATTTGTATTTTAAACGGCATCCCAGGCAATTCAGATCAAGAAGTTGATTGATCATACTCTGAGAAACAGAGTTAAATTATATTGCTTTACACACTTGATAAAGAAGAAAGCAAGTGCAGATTAAGTAACTATCTAAGATTAAGCTCCAAAGACAGAGTCATGGCCAGGCATGGTGGCTCACGCTTGTAATCTCAGCATTTAGGGAGGCTGAAGCAAGAGAACTGCTTGACCCCAGGAGTTCGAGTCCAGCTTGAGCAACACAGCAAGATCTTGTCTCTTCAAAAAAATTTAAGAATTAGCTGGGCATGGTGGTAGCACCTGTAGTCCCTGCTACTTGGGAGGCTGAGGCAGGGTCACCTGAACCCAGGAGGTCGAGGTTGCAGTAAGCAGTGATTAAGCTACTGAACTACAGCCTGGGTGACAGAATGAGACCCCAAGTAAAAATAAAATTAAAAACTTTAAAAAAAGAGCCATGATTCAAATTCAAACCCAGGTCTGTCTGACTCTAATACTCACCCTTTTTATTACAAGCCCATGATTCGTATATTTCCCCATCACAACAAATGCAGAACACGTCAATAAACTGAGCCACACAGATTTCATGGTCTTGTTATTTACAAAGGTTGACAACTTACATATGCACCAGTACTAAAATTTTCATGGTCCTTAAACTTTTCCAGTGACTTTAAAAAAGAATTAAATGGAGTTTTCTTTACGATCAGACAATCCATGCTTCAGGCATGGAATTGCTAGTTCCCTGGGATAAGTTTCTGAGATATGAGAACTGGAAGGAGTTGGAAGGTCATGGAAAGAAAAGAACTTCCAAGTGTATCTGCTAAATGGTGCTAAGTCTCCTCTCCAATCTACCCTTGTCACTGAAATGAAGAATGAAGGCTTGATGCTCACACTAGCAGCCAACCAGTCAGATGGCAGTGGGCCATGTTCTATACCATCTCCCATTCTACCTCTGAGACCATAGCTCCTTGGGGCCAACAAGTTTGCTTTGCCTGTTTTAGTTCACTCAGTTGGGCAGAGCCAGCACCTTGATTGACTTACATGGCCTCCTACTGGGAGAACTTTTCTTTTTTTTATTTCTCTGTTTCTTTCTTTCTGTTTGTAGCTCAGCGACATGTCCTTACCTACATGGAGGATGCCGTGTACCAGCTGCTGGAGAACAGGGAGGATATTAGCCAATATGGCATTGCCAGGTTCTTCGCTGAATAGTAAGTACATGAATGCTTTACTAATAGGGCAGACCCAGTGGAGGCGCTTGGAAGCAGCAGTGTACATGAAGAACAGAACAGGACAATGCTGAGTTCATAGTGGCAAAGAGTGCTTAGTTTTAGAGGGTGACTTCGGTGCAGCTGGTTTTGTCTAGTGATATGTCTCGTGAATGACCATGACTACAGTAGTTTAACAATTGTGTGTTAGATCTCTTTCTTTGGGTCTCCCTTATAATATTTAACTTTATCTTTTATTCCAAATATTCACTCTGATTTCCTGAAGTTGGTGATCGCTTAGCCTGTGTGTTTGTCTCATGGAATTGTTTAGTATGATGTTTTTCTGCAGTTTTCCTTCTATAGGCTGTTGTGTCAGTCACTTAATGATTTAAGAGTATTTATAGGGGGAGGTATCTTTCATAGATTGTATTTTTGAAAGATCATGCCTTTTTATAAAGTATGTTTGGGGTATGTAAAAGTCAAAATGATTACTACTTTTTGAAGAACTGTTTTTAGGCTGAATGAAATAATCACTTTAAAACACATTAACTTTCATAAAAGGATGTCCTAAAGAAATGTAAAACATCGTTTTTATTACCAGTATGCCATCACATATTTATATAATCATTTGGATTCTCTTTCCCTTTTTTCCTGGTTTATTAGGAACATTCTAAGAAAGGAAGAGAAATCTCTTACAGGCTTCCATCTAAGTGAATCATGAATGCAAGTCCATCTTCCTTGAACATAGATTTATTTTCCTTTCTGTTTTCCAGAGGCTCCTAGGAGGTCAGATCGCTATTCTAATGCCCTAAACTTGTGTTCTTGGTAGAGGAATACCTGACTCTCCCTAGCTCTTTTGCTGAACTAGAGTTCTTATAAATAAAATCTAGATTTTTTTTTTATGGATGGGGAATTTTAAGTTCCTTGGAAAAACAAACTTTCTGGGAGGAGACTTGGTCCTTTCTCCCATTCTTATAAAGGAGAATGAAGGGGAGAAAGGAATCTTACTTGTTCTCATGGTATGGGCTGAAGCAAATGAGGTGGACTGAGAATAAAGACTGAGATTGAATAGCTGTGCTTGCTTTTACAGAACTGACAAGACTGGGGGTCAAGTTTCTAGGCCATTTAACCTGTACCAGCACTCTGGAGGCTCCTTGCCAAGTGAAATATGACTCTTCTGGGCGTAAAGCTTCTTCCTGGCTCTTTTCATTTTACTACCCATTCCCCTTCCACCAAATCTCCTTTATATGTCTTTTCCCTGCTCTACAGATTCCTTGAAGGTAGAAATCATTTCTTCATCTTTGTATTTCTAGTACTTGGCATGATGTTTCACATATCATATATGTTAGGTAAATATTTGTTGAATCTACAGCTGTATCTATGTTTTAAGTTATTGCATGCTATCTATTTCTATTGTTTATTTTTGAGTTGAAGTCTCACTCTGTCACCCAGGCCAGAGGGCAGTGGTACAATCATGTGTCATCACAGCCTCAACCTCCTGGGCTCAGGCAATCCTCCTGCCTCAGCCTCCCAAGTAGCTGAGACTAAAACACATTTCATCATGTCCAATTGGTTTGTTTTTTTTTTTTTTTTGGGCAGGTCTCACTATGTTGCCCGGGTTGGTCTTGAACTCCTGGGCTCAAGCAGTCCTCCCACATCAGCCTCCAAAAGTGTTAGAATTACAAGCATGAGCCACCACACCCAGCTGTTATCTACTCTTATTCTTGATCTTGTTATAATGAGGATGATTTTTCCCCCCCACTCTTCATTGACTCTTTCTGGTAAAGCTCTATATTCTGCCATTTAAGAAGCAGTATACCATGCGTCTAGCACTCCAAAAATGAACCCCACTGGTCTATGTAACTGATACTGAACTCTAGTGAACCAGTAGAAAGCCTTATAACTGTTTCAGAATGCTGTTCCAATATACTGTTGAAAAAAATCTTAAGATTTTTTCCATGGTGTTGGTAGAAATCTGGTCCAAGTGAGCTGTTTCTTGGCCCCAGGAAACTAAAAATTACATAATGGATGTGAGTGGCACATACCTGATAGTTCTATATCTCTAAGACACCAGATTGGCCTGAGTTAAATTGTTATCTCTATTTTGTAGATGAGAAAATTTAGGCAAGGTGGGGTAAAATAGGCCAGGCACTGTGGCCCATGCCTATAATCCCAGCACTTTGGGAGGCCAAGATGAGAGGATTGCTTGACCCAGAAGTTCGAGACCAGCCCGGTCAATTTGGCAAGACCTCATCTCTATAATAAGTCAAGAAAATTTAGCCGGGCATAGTGGCACATGCCTATAGTTCCAGCTGCTTGGAAGGCCGAGGCAGAAGGTTTGTCTAAGCCTGGCACATTGAGGCTGTGGTGACCCTGAACATGCCACTGCACTCTAGCCTGCATGACAGAATGAGACTCTGACTCAAAAAAAAAAAAAAAAGGAAAAAAAGAAAGGTTAAAATAGCTCTTCAAGTTCATAAGCCAAGTGACAGGGTTAGGAATCAAGCCTCATTTTAAGTATTATAAAGGCCACTGTTCTCTACTGCCTCCAAGTCACTTTATTGACTGATGTTGCAAGAGGCCTTGCCAGATAATATTTTGAGGTCTCTTCTAGCTATAATTTCTACAATTTTTGGTTTTTCGCTTCTGAACTATACTCCACAAAGTTATCATATAGCCTTGTCTATGTGACCTAAGTTCATTGCCATTTAAATGTTAAGTAATGGCTTTTTGGGGGATACAATTGGAGCTCGCTCTAAATAGAAGGAAGCATGATTTTTTTTTTTTTTTTTTTTTGAGTTGGAGTCTCACTTTGTTGCCCAGACTGGAGTACAGTGACATACTTGTGCCCAGCTAATTTTTTAAATTTATTGTAGTGTCGAGATCTCACCAAGTTCTTGAACCTGCAAGCTCTGGCAATTCTCTCGCCTCGGCCTCCCAAAGTGCTGGGATTACAGGCTTGAGTCACTGTGCCTGGCCAGGAAGCATGATTTTAAAAAAATATGTTAACTGGCCAGGCAGTGGTGGTTCACTCCTGGAATTCCAGCACTTTGGGAGACTGAGGCAGGAGGCAGGGGCATTGCTTGAGGCAAGGAATTTGAGACCAGTCTGGGCAACATAGACTTCATTTTTACATAAATAAATGAATCAGGTGTGGTGGCATGCACCTATAGGCCCACCTACTCAGGAGGCTGAGTCAGGAGGATCCCTTGAGCCTAAGGAGCTTGAGGCTGCAGTGAGGTATGATCATACCACTGCACTCCAGCCAATGTTAAGTTAACTACACATTTCCATCTTACAGTTTCAAGTTCACAATTTGAGATTTTCAAGCCGGGCTCGGTGGCTCAGCCTGTAATCCCAGCACTTTGGGAGCTGAGGTGAGTGGATTGCCTGAGCCCGTGGGTTCGAGACCCACCTGGGCAACTTGGTGAGACCTCATCTCTACAATAAATCAAAAAATTAGCTGGGCGTGATAGCGTGTGCCTGTAGTTCCAGCTACTTGAAGGCGGAGGCGGAAGGATCGCCGGAGCCCAGCAGGTCGAGGCTGTGGTGGCTGGGAGCAGCCACTGCCCTCCAGTCTGGGTGACAGAGTGAGACTCCAACTCAAAAAAAAAAAAGAGATTTTCATACATTTAATGATGAACGATTTACCTTAAACTAATGAGAAAAGTATTCTTTGAGATTTTGGGGGGAAGGCTTCTCTTATGATTTTCTTCTCTGTGTTTGCTTGCCCTCTTAACTGTGCTGTCATCCTTTGGTTGTTGGTGTTTTCAAACAAGTCCATAATTGTTCCAGCAAATCTGGATGAACTGTAAAACACAAGTGGCTGAGCTGTACTGTGTGTATGTATGCAAGACACCGTGAGCTCTATAGATCATATTTCTCTGGACACTCTTGAAAGAAGGATACTAAATCCCAGAGGATTTTCTTTTATGTTGTATGCAGCGTCTGCCTCTCAGTGTTGTCCTTCAACCGGTAGATGGTAAAAGAAATTAATGTTTAGAGGTGCTACTCTAAGAATAGACCAAGTGTCAGCACCGGGTCAGGGCCTCTGAAGAAGTACATCCAAGAAAATGAGGCTAGAGTAGCTGTAACTTAGAAACCGCAGTAGTGTGTTTCCAGATTCTTGTGGTAAAGATAAAATGAAAAATGTGGCTTTTTAAGACATTGGAAAATAATGATGAGAGAAAAACAGGCTGAAATCTGAGAATTCCTATCAGAATTGGGAACCATTCTTCACAGGCAAAATTGATAGTTACAACACTGTGGCATCAGGGAGCTTGACTTCCACATACTAATATAGAAAAGAATAATAGTTTGTGGTTTTGGTTGGTGGGCCCATGAGGGCTCTTTCTTGTGACCAAGTGTCTTGTTGGTTTTTTTTTTAATCCCTATTTTAGTTTCTTGGAGTTTTTCTGATGACTGTTTTGGTTGCAAGGAAAAGAAGTACACAGATTACCTTCATTGATGGGGGTTTATATTAAGGAAACATGAGAACTTAAGGCAGCATCCGTTTATGAATTCATTCATTCAACCACTTTTTAAATTTCCTCTCTCTAATATCAGTAATTATTTCTGAGCACCTACTCTGTGCCTATATGTACTAGGCAATGGGAATATAGCAGTAAACAAGACAAAGGAGGTACTTACCCTCATGGACCTCGTGTTTCCATGTGGGAGATAGTCAATAAACAAGCACACTGATGAGGAGGAGGATAGCTAATAGTTAATAAACACTTGTCATGTGCTAGGCACTGTTCTAAGCATATAATATGTATTATTTAATCCTCACAGTACTCTGAGGCAGGATATTAGTATTATGTTCTTTTTACTCATTGGAAAATTCAGGTACATAACATAAAAGTAACATTCTGGTTTTTTTTTTTTTAAATCAATATTTTTTATTATGATATTGTGGGTACAGTTAAGGGTTAGGTATATAAATATGCTTTGTTCAGGCACCCTTGCTGATAAGAGGTGTCTCCCCATTCCGAGACAGATATTTACTACCATTAATCCCATCTCTTGTTCCCCCCCCATAATTTCCCACCACTGTCAGTCATTTTCTTATGGTAATACGTTGAATGATCAAGGTCCACTATATGAGTGAGAACATGTGATACTCAGATCTTTGTTTCCATGAGAGGTCACTCAGTATTATAGACTCTAGTTCCATCCAGGTTGCTGCGAAATGAATGATTTTGTTCTTTTTTATGACTGCGTAGTATTCCATCATGTATATGTACCACATTTTTTAATCCAGTCCTCTTTTGATGGACAGCATGGTTGCTTCCAGGTTCTTGCTATTGTGAACAATACTGCGATAAACATAGGTATCTTTTTTATAGAGTGATTTGAGTTCTTCAGGGTATATTCCCAGTAGGGGATTGTGGGGTCATATGGGAGGTTGATATTTAGAGCTTTTAGGAA
>NW_007247736.1:313968-323968 GCF_000164805.1 Carlito syrichta | reverse complement strand
GTTTTTTTTTTTTCTTTTCAGCACATTTGAGTTCCTTGTAGATTCAAGATGTTAAGCCTTTGTCAGACTTGGAGTTGGCAAATACTTTTTCCCAGTCTGTAGGCTGTCTCCTTGCTCTCTTGATGGTTTCTTTGGCTTTGCAGAAGCTTGTTAGTTTAATGAGGTCTCACTTGTCTATCTTCTCTCTTATGGCCTGTGGGTTTCGGGTTTTGTTCAGGAATTGGATGCCAGTTCCAATTTCCATGAGGGTATGTCTTTCATTTTCTAAGGTTCTTATGGTTTGAGGTTTTACATTTAGGTCTCTGATCCATTTGGAGTTAATTTTTGTGTATGGGGATAGATAGGGGTCCTGTTTCAATCTTCTGCATGTGGTCAGCCAGTTTTCCCAGCATCATTTACTGAATAGGTTCTCCTCTCCCCAGTGGTAGGTGGTGGAGGCTTTGTCAAAGATGAGTTGGTTGAGAAATTGAGGTTTTGCTTCTGGAATCTCAATTCTATTCCATTGGCCTATATGCCTGTTCCTATACCAATACCAAGCTGTTTTGATGATTGTAGCTTTATAGTAAAGTTTGAAGTCTGGTAATGTGATACCACCTGCTTTGTTTTTTTTTGCTGAGCATTGTTCTGGCTAGTCTTGGTCATTTGTGTTTCCATATGAATTCCTGTGTTGTTTTTTCTAGGTCTGAGAAGAATGTTGCTGGTAATTTGATGGGTATTGCATTAAATCTGTAGATTGCCTTAGGTAGGATGGACATCTTCACAATGTTGATTCTTCCAATCCATGACCATGGGATATTTTTCCATTTGTTTGTGTCATCTTTGATTTCTTTGAGCAGTGTTTTGTAGTTTTCATTGTAAAGGTCTTTCATGTCTCTGGTTAGGAAGATGCCAAGGTATTTCATTTTTTTTGGTGGCTATTGTGAATGGAATTGTGCTTTTTATTTGGGTTTCTGTTTGTTTATTATTAGTGTAAAGAAATGCGATTGTCTTTTGCACATTTATTTTATATCCTGAGACTTTGCCAAAGGCCTTTATCAGTGTAAGGACGTTTTTGACAGATTCTCTTGGGCTTTCAAGGTACACAGTCATGTCATCTGCAAAGAGAGATAACTTGACTTCCTCTTTTCCTATTTGGATACCCCTGATTGCCTTCTCTTCTCTGATTGCTCTAGCCAGGACTTCCAATGCTATACTGAACAGGAGGGGTGAGAGTGGGCATCCTTGTCTTGTTCCAGTTTTCAGGGAAAATGGTTTCAATTTTTGTCCGTTTATGAGTATGCTGGCTGTGGGTTTCTTATAGATGGCTTTTACTATTTTGAGGTATGTTCCCCGTATGCCTAGATGTTCGAGGGTTTTTATTAAGAAGGGGTGCTGGATTTTATCAAAAACTTTTTCTGCATCTAATGATATAATCATGTGGTTTTTGTTTTGACATCTGTTGATGTATTTAATTACATTTATGGTTTTACGAATGTTGAACCAGCCTTGCATCCCAAGGATGAAACCTACTTGGTCATGATGGATGAGTTTTGAGATGTGTTGTTGAATCCGGTTTGCTAAGATCTTGTTGAGAATTTTAGCATCTATGTTCATCAAAGATATTGGCCTGTAGTTCTCTTTCTTTGTTGGGTCTTTACCTGGCTTGGGTATCAATGTGATGTTAGCTTTGTAAAATGATTTGGGGAGAGTTCCATCTTTCTCAATCGCCTGGAATACCTTTAGTAGGATTGGTTTCAGCTCCTCCTTAAATAAAAGTAATATTCTTAAGGTTACACAGCTTGTAACTGTAACAAGATAAATAACAAGAAAATAACCAAGATAACATAACATATAGGATGGCTAGAGAAGGCCTCTTGGAGTACATGAGATTTGAGAGATTTCATTCCATTAGAAAGCCAATAATTTAGATCAGAAGCTCACTCACCTTCCCTTTGTCCACCTTGATTATCTAAGCTTCCTGTGTCCAAAAAGATAATTTGATTGGTTTTTTTGCTGCCGCTGAGAATGAAGTACCCTTAATTGACAATGTTCCCAGGACCACCTCATAGGCAGTTGGCCTCCTTCATGCCCTGCTCATATTTTTTTTTAATTTATTTTTTGAGTTGAGGCTTCATTCTGTTACCCAGACTGGAGTACAGTGTCACGATCACAGCTCACCACAGCCTCAAACTCCTGGGTGCAAGTGATCCTCCCACATCAGGCTCCTGAGCAACTGGGACTATAGGCATGGGCCATCATACCTGGCTAGTTACCTGTTCATATTTAATAAGTGAAAGTAATAAAATAACTAGCTATAGAAATTATGTGTGCTATTTGCTTTATAGTATTAATATGGAGATGAGGAGCTTTTTCAGTTTTTATAAAAAATTAATAATTTCATTCTGATATACATTATCAGAATTCATTTGGGCAGTTGCATACCTTTTTGTATGCAACTGTAGTAAAAGGTATCAGCATCAAATTCCTTTTTTATTGTTGATTAGAATAAATCCATGAAATATGAACTTCATTAATTTACTCTTAGAGAAAAAGAGATTCCAATAATAAATATTCCCAAGTCACTTAAAATGTAACTCTAATGAAAACAATCCATAACTGTAAAATATATATTGTTTCCTCTTTTTTTAAACAGATCCTCTAAGCTCTATGAAAAGATGACCCACTTCTTTCCTACGTAATCAGAACAATCAGGGCGTAAACTTTTGACTCTATAATTGAGAGTGTTTTTAGTATTATCCACCATCTAGCATTTAAGTAATGTTTTGGGTTCTTCTTGTGTTCATGGTAATGGAGGAGCAGAGAGTTGAGGCAACAAGAAATAGCAGAACAAACCAGAATTTCACTGATTTTCAGGCTCATAGCTTTGAATGAGCGATGGACTTGAGACGTCTCTAGACAATTACTGCTCCATGTTTTCTTCTACTTATTGTTGTTAAATTGAGCCAGAATGTGGTGTGGTGAAGTAATGGAGACTAATCCCATTATAGGCTTCTTCAAAAGGAGTAATGCTTCTCCCTGCATACCCCCAAACCCCCTACCCCCTCACTCCCTCCCACCTTTTTTCTATAGTTCAGTTCTTAGCTGGAGTTGACACATTGTAACAGAAAATTACCCATTTCTCATTGTCAGCATCTGGATTCTCGCAGATGCAGATTATTGCCAGGAATAGATTTTGCCTTCAAAATCTTCACTGTTATGGGGCCAGGCACTTCTGTTATGCCATCGTTTGTGAAACCTTTAGAGGATTTGGGGATTTTTTCTATATTACTAGAGGTATACTGTAGTAAAAGGACTTCAGGGAACCATGGTGGTGAGTTGAGTCACCAAAATCTATTTTGAAACTTCAAAATCCAGGGTCATTGAGGATACAAGAAGCTGCCTATTTTTGTAGAAACCATCTCTCTTCGTTCCCTTCGTGTTATGGTTACAGGAAACCATCCAGCAGCACTTGACCTGGTAACTGAGGAAGCGATTTCACAGCCCACTGGTCCCTTGACTCATTTAGAAGTCAGAGTCAAAGGTTAGAAAAGTAATAATTGGGCCCAGATTCTCCCTGTCAGGAAAGACCTTACTTCCCCACCCTCTCCTTTCTACAAGTTAAGAGAAATTTAGATGTTGTGAAACCATTCAATATGAGGAAATGAAGGAACTCCATCCTTGGCTGAAGTTTTCTCAAGACCCAGTGATATTATTTCTGTTTTCATGGGAGCTGCTTTTGTAGCTAGCAAGTGTAAAACTTAAATATAATTCTTCACACTAAAATACTTCCCTTTAGAGAAATAACTTGATTTTTTTTTTCAATCTACAGATAATATAAAGGATATTTAGACCATAAAAGTATGGTCTAAATACTGATATTCCTTCTTATACCACTGCTCTGATAATTCCCTGAGTATTCCTCTGGCAATCAAGTAGACACACACATCTGAATGAACAAGTCTGTTGTGTTATTAGTAATGTAAAATCGGTCATCAGAAGTTAAGAAACTTTACTTCATCAACAACAGAACAATGTAAGTTTTTCAGTGCTTTTAATTTCTTCCATAATTCTCTCAGAACTCCAGAAGATCCATGGTGCTAGTGGCATAGGCCTGGCACAAGTGCAGGAAAAAATGACACAATCTGGCACCTTTAACCATGGGTCATTAAGAACTGGCATGGGGGTGGAGGTGATAGAGAGGAAGGAGGATGGATAGTTAGGGTTTTGGCAGTCACACAAAGGTTCTTCCATGAGAAAAGTGAAATGAAAGTCAAATGAAGTTTCCCTCTGCTATTACGATCTGCTAAGATATCTGTCTGTCTCTCAGCTTCCAGCCCCATGGCAGGTGCATATTTACAGTACATAACTTCTCCAAAAAACAAATTGTTTCTCAGGGTCCTTCAAGAGGGCTCATATCCAACCAATTTTTTGTCTGAGGCCATAACTGTGATTCCCTTCTTCAGCTATCAGATGCAGTGCTGACCAGCACAGCAAAAACTGTTACCAGAAAATGACATGAGTGTGTACTTTTATTTTAGGACACAGTTCAAGGACTGCTGAGTTCTAGAACTGCAACAGTAGACTGTACTATGATGAGAGAAGTTTAGGAAAAACATTGTTTCCTGAGTGGCCACAGAAGCAGAGTTGAATTCATCCCTTTATCATTAAATAACATCAACAACAAAGATCTTTGTTAATGTCCTTGTGTTATAATTTTCCAGGTCTAACTTATTACTAGGGATGATAATACCTATCTTGTAGGGTTATTAAGCAAATCAAATGAAATGACACACATAAAATGTCAGCCTGTATATGACTCATTTCCACTAAGTGTCATTCCCCTTAAACTCCAGTTTTCTGGGATTTTTGCTTCTCTTATTTTGTAAATCTCTGTGGATCTCTTGGTAATCTTCTTTTTTCTCTTTAAATGGCATCAGAGTCGAAGGCTTCAGGACTTGTTAGTCTCTCTTATTTTCTATATCATTTCTTATTTACTTGTGTGTTGTGTGTGGTTTTGGATATTAAAATATTTGATGATTTCCTGCATGACTATTAGCATTTAGTGTTAGCCACTTCACTCATTGTTTAGTTCATTCAGAGAACTGCCTAAGAAAGTTTTTCTTTTTCTTTGTTTTTCTTCACATATGGTATTTTCTCACTTCCTGTCTGTACCTCTTTTCCTCTGGCTGCCAATATTAAAACATTCAAGGTGTAATGGGAGACTTGAGTCAGGCAAGTCTATCCAACTTGTATTGTTTCTTTCTTAGCCCTAGCGGTACACTGATGTGCTCAGGGTAATGAAAAGCAGACATTCTCTGCTGAGGTCATTGCTCCTCATGCTGGCAGCCTGCTCCAGGAAACTGTTTATCTGTGCTTGCAGAGCCAATCTCCAGCCTCTGAGCAGTTGGAATGTATTGAGAAACCACAGAACCCAAAGAGAGAACATTACACAGGCAGTTCCAGGCAGGGAGAGTATATTTACACCACACAAGCTGAAGTTTACATGTGTGGGATAATTGTTCATATGTACACTCTCCTACTTTACCTTGTGGGCGTCTATATGTCTTCTCAAGCAACTTTAACCAAGAGAACTGTACTGCTGTGTCCAAATTACCCTGGACATTCACTAACTTGCCATAAGGAAAAAGAAATACTATAGAAAATTTGATGTAAAAAGCATCTTTTATTTATTTATTTTTTGAGTCGGAGTCTCACTCTGTCTCCCAGGCTGGAGTGCAGTGGCATGCTCATGGCCACTGCAGCCTTGACCCTGTTGGGCTCATGTGATCCTTCTGCCTCAGTCTTCCAAGTGGCTGGAACCACAGGCGTGTGCCACCATGATTGGCTAATTTTTTGATTTATTGTAGAAATCAGATCTTACCAAGTTGCCCAGGTTAGTCTTGAACCTCTGGACTCGGCAATCAAAAGCACCTTTTTAAGGTAATGTTTTGTAAAGTTAAATTTGATGTTTAGAATCTCAAACCATACAGGCCTGATTGCTTTAGCATCCCGGAACACTGTTTCTTGCTTGGTGTTTCCAAATAAATGTTTTCCCTTTTCCTTTTACCAAAATATTAAGTATTGATATGGAGTTTCAAATATGCTCTTTACCAATAGGAATATAAGGTACGGTCACTTCCCTGTAAGGAGATGTAATCTGGTTGAAGAGAGAATGCTTATTGATTAAGAAACAATGACAGAACAATACATGACCTTATATAGTGGCATTCAGTTGTATGGCCCAGCATGGTGAGATTTGAGATTAAGGAGAAATAATGGCTGTTCTTTAATAAGAGTAGTTAAATAAGTCACCATAGGGAAAGTTGTCTTGATTTGGAAAGGGAAGTTTAATTTGTATAAACAAAAAAGAAAAGAGACATATTTTATGTGATATGAAAGCACTATAGGCCGGGCACAGTGCCTCAAGCCTGTAATCCCAGCACTTTGGGAGGCCAAGGTGAGGGGATTGCCTGAGCCCATAGGTTCAAGAATAGCCTGGGCAACTTGGCAAGACTTCATCTCTATAATAAATCAAAAAATTAACCAGGTATGGTAGCGAGCGCCTGTAGTTCCAGCTACTTGGAAGGCTGAGGTGGAAGGATTGCCTGAGCCCAGCAGGTTAACACTGCGGTGGCCATGAGGGTGCCACTTGCACTTCAGCCTGGGCGATGGAGTGAGACTCCAACTCAAAAAAAAAAAAAAAAAGAAGAAGAAAGAAAGCGCTGTGACATAGTGATTAAGAACACAGACTTTGGAGTCAGATAGATCTACGTTTGAGGGTCTGACACTCTCTGATATATAATCTTGGGCAGGTTGATTGCCTCATATAAAATAGACTCATATAAAATATAAAATTCTGTGTAACATAATTGCTGGAAGGATTAATGATATAATGAATGTAAAGTGCTTCATAGGCCACCCAAGATATAGTGTTGAACAAATGGTACTACTGCAATTATTGTTCATTCATCCCTCAGCAACTATTTACTGAATGCCTATGTCTTAGTTGATGTTCTAGATATTAGGAATACAGCAGTGAAAAGAGCAGACAAGAAGCCCAAACCATTATGAGCTTCCATTCTGAAGTAGGCTTTATTTTACCTTGTTTTATTTGTATATAATAATTTTGGACTTTAAAAAGTTACAAAAATATTAGAGTTCCCATATCCCTTTCATCTAGCTTCCACTGATGGTAACATTTTTTATAACCATAGTATAATTGTCAGAAATCAGAAACTTAACATTTACTCAAATCTATTAACTAATCTGTAGTTCTTACTTACTTATAGATTAACTAATCTGTAGTTCTTACTTCATTTTTGAAGGGCAACTTTTTTCTGATATAAATTCTAGGTTGGCAGTTATTTTACCATTCCATTATCTTCTGGCTTCTGCTAATTCTGTTAAGACAGCTCTTGGTCAGCAAGAGCTCCTTTGAAAATAATCTGTCCTTTATATCTGGCTACTTTTTGGATATTTCTTTTTGGTCTTTGGCTTTGGTAGTTTCATTATAATGTGCCTAGGTTTGCTTTTCTTTATACTTGAACTGTCTGATATTCTTAGTGCTTCTTGAACCTATAACTTGATGTTATCTATCAGTTTTGGAAAATTCTCAATTATTAATCCTTCAAACTTACTTCTGTTCTACTCTCTGTCTACTCCTATTGAGATTTCAATTATACAAACATTAGACCTTTTCAAGGTCTCCTCTGTTTCTTATGCATTTTGTTTACATTTTTCATCATTTGATCTTTTATTGTTCATTCTGGATATTTTCTTCTGGTCTATTGTCCAGTTCATTAATTCTTTCTTTATTTATGTTTAATTTTCTGTTAAACCCATCTACTAAATTCTCAATTCCAGTTAATGTATTTTTTAGTTCAGGAATTTCTATTCAGTTTTTGTTTGTTTCTTTGCTAATTTTGTGTTTCATTTTCTTGAATATAGTAAAACCATGGTTATTACAAAGCCCATAATTTACCATCTGGATTCCTTGGTGTCTATTTCTGTTATCTGTTCTATCTCTCCTTTTTTTACTCCATTATCTTGTGTTATGCTTCTTTTTTCTCTAGTTGAATACTGTACATTGTACATGAAAAATTGTGAGTCCTAGAGAGATGTTATCCTTCTTCAGAGAGGATTTACATTTGCTTCTGGCAGATGGTCTGGGCACTAGCAATCCTGGATTACCTCAATCTCATCAGTGATTGAAATGATCTGAAGCTAGGTTTAAGTATGAGGGAGAGCTGATTTTCAGGGATAGCTCTTCAGAGTGCTAAAAGAGCCTTATCAGGTTACCAGAATCCTACTCCCCCACCCAGATGGGTCCTGAACTCCAATTTTTTTACCTCCCATCCCTAAGAATCAGTTGAAAACTCAGGAATTTAACATTAATTCAAAACTATTCCCTGCTCAGTCTATTGGCTCTCCATATTCCAGAACTGGTAGAGGCCCCTGGAACTATCAGTGAATAGAATAATACCTTGTCTCTGAAGTAGTGATGAGTAGAAATGATATTATGAGCTATCTGATATTTTTGTAGGGTGATATGAAAATATTTGAGATTTCTATTATTGACAAAGCCATAGGTACTGCTAATTCTGCTATGTTTACTTTCATAATGAAAGAAAATGCTAAATTCTAGTTAGTGGTTAGTAAAAATAAAGACATAAAATGTTTTCCATCCAAGTATATGAATCCCTTGCATTCAAGCTATGGAACCTTCTGTTTGGAGACCTTGCACATGGGGAAAGTGACACCAAGTGCCCAGCTCACCTTTCTGGGTTTTATTTTCTCATAACCTGACTTTGTCATTCTTCATCTGCCTTGGTGGCTCTCTGATGACTTCAGACATATGCCTTTGGTAATTTAGTTTTTCTTAGCCAGAAGGGTTAGTATAAGGAACTCTTTTAGAACTTGCGTTCTTTTTTTTTTTTTTTTGAGTTGGAGTCTCACTCTGTCACCCAGACTGGAGTGCAGTGGCTGCTCCCGGCCATCGCAGCCTCTACTTGCTGGGCTCTGGTGATCCTTCCACCTCATCATCCAAGTAGCTGGAACTACAGCCGCGCACTACCATGCCCGGCTAATTTTTTAATTTATTGTAGAGATGAGGTCTCGCCAAGTTGCCCAGGTGGGTCTCGAACCCGTGGGCTCAGGCAATCCACGCACCTCAACCTCCCAAAGCGCGGGATTACAGGCTGAGCCACCGAGCCCGGCATTAGAACTTGCATTCTAGTGGAATATAATTATATTAGCAGAAGTAGAAAATATCAGACACTGCAGGGGTCATACAGGACTTGACTCATGAAGGACTAATATAAGTGAAGCAACAAACAGAAAATAAATAATTAGGCTGGAGCTGGTTTGTTGCAGGTGCAACTATATTGAAATAAGAAGGGCAAAGTAAAAGACAGTACCTTGTGGATGCTGAGAAACTCACTGCTTCGTCTTCTCCTTTTAATTTTTAAAATTCAGTACTATATATTAAGCACCTACTATATGCCAGTCACTGTGCCAGACACTGTCCTCCTTAAGGAATTCACTGTCATGTGAAAATGATAGATACAAATACAATTCAAATAGAGCATTAGAAGTGCTGGACTAGTGAATAAAATAGAAGCAATTATTTGTATAGTCAGGAAAGGATTCACAGAGGAGTGACATTCAACTTAGGCCCAGAAGGATGTGTAGGTGATTACCTGATAGAGAAAGAAGAATGGAACTCCAGGAAGAGAGGACTTCATGGGAAAGGAGTAGAAATGAAAAAGTAGACCCTAAAGAGGAAAGAGGAAAGTGTGGGAGGAAGGAAATGGAGATCATGGTGAGAAATGAAATTCCTCAAGAGTGGGACTAGCTTTTCTTTAAAGAATCTCAGTTTATGTAAATTCTGTAAAAGTAAAGGTTCTTGCTTAAAGGAGCAGAAATGGACTCTGGATATCTTTTTTTTTTTTTTTTTGAGTTGGAGTCTCACTCTGTTGCCCAGACTGGAGTGCAGTGGCCGCTTCTGGCCACCGCAGCCCTC